>NW_026117427.1:0-94325 GCF_001640805.2 Lates calcarifer | reverse complement strand
TGAGTCTACAATGAGAAACGAGGATTCTCACAGACGGCCTCACTGTGAGTCCACAGAAGGGAATATGTTCAGCCCTCTGCCGCTGACCGTTTCCATACATCCCAATTGTTCATGAACTGAAAGTTGAAAAGATTAAGAATTGACAAACTTCCATATTAACGTGGCTGAAATTAATTTTCTCCTCTCACGAGGAGACTCACGAGCCTTAGCTCGAGTGCCCACAGAAGACAACAAGGTCACCCTCGGCCGCTGACTGTTTCCATACCTCCCGATTGTTAATGAACAGTATAATTAAAAAAAAAAAGTTAGATTGTCTGAGACTTCAGTTCTCCTCTCCTTTCACTGGAGACAGCATGTGAGCTTTATCAGCGCCAGAAAGAAGTAAAACGCAGATGTTGACTCACTGGCTTTAGACAGAAAGTGCTGTCTTTTTGTTTGTTCATGAACTGAATGTTGATAAACACTAGGAATTGAGAAGCGTTATGGGGAGTATCGGGCTTTTTACACACTGGTCTAAATTGCAGCCTGTAAAGAAGGTCTCTCCTTTCACATGAGACAGCAGTTGTTCATTGTGAGCTGTCTCAGCGCCCAAAAGAAGCGAGATGCAGATGTTGACTCACGAGCCTTAGTTCAGTGCGCACAGAGGACAACAAGGTCACCCTCGGCCGCTGACTGTTTCCATACTCCCGATTGTTAACGAACAGTATAGTGTAAGAAAAAAAGTTAGATTGTCTAAGACTTCAGTTTCTCATCTCCTTTCACTGGAGACAGCATTTGTTAATTCTGAGCTTCATGAGCGAGCAGAAGCGGAGACACGGGGACTTTCAGACACGGGACTCACTATGAGTCTACAATGAGAAACGAGGATTCTCACAGACGGCCTCACTGTGAGTCCACAGAAGGGAATATGTTCAGCCCTCTGCCGCTGACCGTTTCCATACATCCCGATTGTTCATGAACTGAAAGTTGATAAAGATTAAGAATTGACAAACTTTCATATTAAAGTGGCTGAAATTTAATTTTCTCCTCTCCTTTCACTGGAGACAGCATGGTGAGCTTTATCAGCGCCAGAAAGAAGTAAAACGCAGATGTTGACTCACTGGCTTTAGACAGAAAGTGCTGTCTTTTTGTTTGTTCATGAACTGAATGTTGATAAACACTAGGAATTGAGAAATATGGGAGTATCGGGCTCTTTTACACACTGGTCTAAATTGCAGCCTGTAAAGAAGGTCTCTCCTTTCACATGAGACAGCAGTTGTTAAATGTGCGGTTTATCAGCATCAGAAAGAAGGAAAACGCAGATGTTAACTCACTGGCTTAGACAGAAAGTGCTGTTATTTTTCACTGTGAGTGCACAGAAGGAATAAATTCAGCCCTCGGCCGCTGACTGTTTCCATACATCCCGATTGTTAATGAACAGTATAATTTAAGAAAAAAAAGTTAGATTGTCTAAGACTTCAGTTTCTCATCGCCTTTCACTGGAGACAGCATTTGTTAATTCTGAATTGGGAGAAAACTTTCATATTAAAGTGGCTGAAATTTAATTTTCTCCTCTCCTTTCACTGGAGACAGCATGGTGAGCTTTATCAGCGCCAGAAAGAAGTAAAACGCAGATGTTGACTCACTGGCTTTAGACAGAAAGTGCTGTCTTTTTTGTTTGTTCATGAATTGAATGTTGATAAACACTAGGAATTGAGAAGCGTTATGGGGAGTATCGGGCTTTTTCACACACTGGTCTAAATTGCAGCCTGTAAAGAAGGTCTCTCCTTTCACATGAGACAGCAGTTGTTCATTGTGAGCTGTCTCAGCGCCCAAAAGAAGCGAGATGCAGATGTTGACTCACGAGCCTTAGTTCAGTGCGCACAGAGGAAAGAAGGTCACCTCGGCCGCTGACTGTTTCCATACATCCCGATTGTTAATGAACAGTATAATGTAAGAAAAAAAGTTAGATTGTCTAAGACTTCAGTTTCTCATCGCCTTTCACTGGAGACAGCATTTGTTAATTCTGAGCTTCATGAGCGAGCAGAAGCGGAGACACGGGGACTTTCAGACACGGGACTCACTATGAGTCTACAATGAGAAACGAGGATTCTCACAGACGGCCTCACTGTGAGTCCACAGAAGGGAATATGTTCAGCCCTCTGCCGCTGACCGTTTCCATACATCCCAATTGTTCATGAACTGAAAGTTGATAAAGATTAAGAATTGACAAACTTCCATATTAACGTGGCTGAAATTTAATTTTCTCCTCTCACGAGGAGACTCACGAGCCTTAGCTCGAGTGCCCACAGAAGAGGTCACCCTCGGCGCTGACTGTTTCCATACCTCCCGATTGTTAATGAACAGTATAATTAAAAAAAAAAAGTTAGATTGTCTGAGACTTCAGTTTCTCCTCTCCTTTCACTGGAGACAGCATGGTGAGCTTTATCAGCGCCAGAAAGAAGTAAAACGCAGATGTTGACTCACTGGCTTTAGACAGAAAGTGCTGTCTTTTTTGTTTGTTCATGAACTGAATGTTGATAAACACTAGGAATTGAGAAGCGTTATGGGGAGTATCGGGCTCTTTTACACACTGGTCTAAATTGCAGCCTGTAAAGAAGGTCTCTCCTTTCACATGAGACAGCAGTTGTTCATTGTGAGCTGTCTCAGCGCCCAAAAGAAGCGAGATGCAGATGTTGACTCACGAGCCTTAGTTCAGTGCGCACAGAGGACAACAAGGTCACCCTCGGCCGCTGACTGTTTCCATAGCTCCCGATTGTTAAAACAGTATAGTGTAAGAAAAAAAGTTAGATTGTCTAAGACTTCAGTTTCTCATCCTTTCACTGGAGACAGCATTTGTTAATTCTGAGCTTCATGAGCGAGCAGAAGCGGAGACACGGGGACTTTCAGACACGGGACTCACTGTGAGTCTACAATGAGAAACGAGGATTCTCACAGACGGCCTCACTGTGAGTCCACAGAAGGAATATGTTCAGCCTCTGCCGCTGACCGTTTCCATACATCCCGATTGTTCATGAACTGAAAGTTGATAAAGATTAAGAATTGACAAACTTTCATATTAAAGTGGCTGAAATTTAATTTTCTCCTCTCCTTTCACTGGAGACAGCATGGTGAGCTTTATCAGCGCCAGAAAGAAGTAAAACGCAGATGTTGACTCACTGGCTTTAGACAGAAAGTGCTGTCTATTTTTGTTTGTTCATGAACTGAATGTTGATAAACACTAGGAATTGAGAAGCGTTATGGGGAGTATCGGGCTTTTTACACACTGGTCTAAATTGCAGCCTGTAAAGAAGGTCTCTCCTTTCACATGAGACAGCAGTTGTTAAATGTGCGGTTTATCAGCATCAGAAAGAAGGAAAACGCAGATGTTAACTCACGCTTTAGACAGAAATGCTGTGTATTTTCCACTGTGAGTGCACAGAAGGGAAAAATTCACCCTCGGCCGCTGACTGTTTCCATACATCCCGATTGTTAATGAACAGTATAATTTAAGAAAAAAAAGTTAGATTGTCTAAGACTTCAGTTTCTCATCGCCTTTCACTGGAGACAGCATTTGTTAATTCTGAGCTTCATGAGCGAGCAGAAGCGGAGACACGGGGACTTTCAGAAACGGGACTCACTGAGTCTACAATGAGAAACGAGGATTCTCACAGACGGCCTCACTGTGAGTCCACAGAAGGGAATATGTTCAGCCCTCTGCCGCTGACCGTTTCCATACATCCCGATTGTTCATGAACTGAAAGTTGATAAAGATTAAGAATTGACAAACTTTCATATTAAAGTGGCTGAAAATTTAATTTTCTCCTCTCCTTTCACTGGAGACAGCATGGTGAGCTTTATCAGCGCCAGAAAGAAGTAAAACGCAGATGTTGACTCACTGGCTTTAGACAGAAAGTGCTGTCTTTTTGTTTGTTCATGAACTGAATGTTGATAAACACTAGGAATTGAGAAGCGTTATGGGGAGTATCGGGCTCTTTTACACACTGGTCTAAATTGCAGCCTGTAAAGAAGGTCTCTCCTTTCACATGAGACAGCAGTTGTTCATTGTGAGCTGTCTCAGCGCCCAAAAGAAGCGAGATGCAGATGTTGACTCACGAGCCTTAGTTCAGTGCGCACAGAGGACAACAAGGTCACCCTCGGCCGCTGACTGTTTCCATACCTCCCGATTGTTAACGAACAGTATAGTGTAAGAAAAAAAGTTAGATTGTCTAAGACTTCAGTTTCTCATCTCCTTTCACTGGAGACAGCATTTGTTAATTCTGAGCTTCATGAGCGAGCAGAAGCGGAGACACGGGGACTTTCAGACACGGGACTCACTATGAGTCTACAATGAGAAACGAGGATTCTCACAGACGGCCTCACTGTGAGTCCACAGAAGGGAATATGTTCAGCCCTCTGCCGCTGACCGTTTCCATACATCCCGATTGTTCATGAACTGAAAGTTGATAAAGATTAAGAATTGACAAACTTTCATATTAAAGTGGCTGAAATTTAATTTTCTCCTCTCCTTTCACTGGAGACAGCATGGTGAGCTTTATCAGCGCCAGAAAGAAGTAAAACGCAGATGTTGACTCACTGGCTTTAGACAGAAAGTGCTGTCTTTTTGTTTGTTCATGAACTGAATGTTGATAAACACTAGGAATTGAGAAGCGTTATGGGGAGTATCGGGCTCTTTTACACACTGGTCTAAATTGCAGCCTGTAAGAAGGTCTCTCCTTTCACATGAGACAGCAGTTGTTAAATGTGAGTTTATCAGCATCAGAAAGAAGGAAAACGCAGATGTTTGGCTTTAGACAGAAAGTGCTTCTCACTGTGAGTGCACAGAAGGAATAAATTCAGCCCTCGGCCGCTGACTGTTTCCATACTCCCGATTGTTAATGAACAGTATAATTTAAGAAAAAAAGTTAGATTGTCTAAGACTTCAGTTTCTCATCGCCTTTCACTGGAGACAGCATTTGTTAATTCTTCATGGTTTCATATTAAAGTGGCTGAAATTTAATTTTCTCCTCTCCTTTCACTGGAGACAGCATGGTGAGCTTTATCAGCGCCAGAAAGAAGTAAAACGCAGATGTTGACTCACTGGCTTTAGACAGAAAGTGCTGTCTTTTTTGTTTGTTCATGAACTGAATGTTGATAAACACTAGGAATTGAGAAGCGTTATGGGGAGTATCGGGCTTTTTCACACACTGGTCTAAATTGCAGCCTGTAAAGAAGGTCTCTCCTTTCACATGAGACAGCAGTTGTTCATTGTGAGCTGTCTCAGCGCCAAAGAAGCGAGATGCAGATGTTGACTCACGAGCCTTAGTTCAGTGCGCACAGAGGACAAGAAGGTCACCTCGGCCGCTGACTGTTTCCATACTCCCGATTGTTAATGAACAGTATAATGTAAGAAAAAAAGTTAGATTGTCTAAGACTTCAGTTTCTCATCGCCTTTCACTGGAGACAGCATTTGTTAATTCTGAGCTTCATGAGCGAGCAGAAGCGGAGACACGGGGACTTTCAGACACGGGACTCACTATGAGTCTACAATGAGAAACGAGGATTCTCACAGACGGCCTCACTGTGAGTCCACAGAAGGGAATATGTTCAGCCCTCTGCCGCTGACCGTTTCCATACATCCCAATTGTTCATGAACTGAAAGTTGATAAAGATTAAGAATTGACAAACTTCCATATTAACGTGGCTGAAATTTAATTTTCTCCTCTCACGAGGAGACTCACGAGCCTTAGCTCGAGTGCCCACAGAAGACAACAAGGTCACCCTCGGCCGCTGACTGTTTCCATACCTCCGATTGTTAATGAACAGTATAATTAAAAAAAAAAGTTAGATTGTCTGAGACTTCAGTTTCTCCTCTCCTTTCACTGGAGACAGCATGGTGAGCTTTATCAGCGCCAGAAAGAAGTAAAACGCAGATGTTGACTCACTGGCTTTAGACAGAAAGTGCTGTCTTTTTTGTTTGTTCATGAACTGAATGTTGATAAACACTAGGAATTGAGAAGCGTTATGGGGAGTATCGGGCTCTTTTACACACTGGTCTAAATTGCAGCCTGTAAAAAGGTCTCTCCTTTCACATGAGACAGCAGTTGTTCATTGTGAGCTGTCTCAGCGCCCAAAAGAAGCGAGATGCAGATGTTGACTCACGAGCCTTAGTTCAGTGCGCACAGAGGACAACAAGGTCACCCTCGGCCGCTGACTGTTTCCATAGCTCCCGATTGTTGAACAGTATAGTGTAAAAAAAAGTTAGATTGTCTAAGACTTCAGTTTCTCATCCTTTCACTGGAGACAGCATTTGTTAATTCTGAGCTTCATGAGCGAGCAGAAGCGGAGACACGGGACTTTCAGACACGGGACTCACTGTGAGTCTACAATGAGAAACGAGGATTCTCACAGACGGCCTCACTGTGAGTCCACAGAAGGGAATATGTTCAGCCCTCTGCCGCTGACCGTTTCCATACATCCCGATTGTTCATGAACTGAAAGTTGATAAAGATTAAGAATTGACAAACTTTCATATTAAAGTGGCTGAAATTTAATTTTCTCCTCTCCTTTCACTGGAGACAGCATGGTGAGCTTTATCAGCGCCAGAAAGAAGTAAAACGCAGATGTTGACTCTGGCTTTAGACAGAAAGTGCTGTCTTTTTTGTTTGTTCATGAACTGAATGTGATAAACACTAGGAATTGAGAAGCGTTATGGGGAGTATCGGGCTCTTTTACACACTGGTCTAAATTGCAGCCTGTAAAGAAGGTCTCTCCTTTCACATGAGACAGCAGTTGTTAAATGTGCCAGCATCAGAAAGAAGAAAACGCAGATGTTAACTCACTGGCTTTAGACGAAAGTGCTGTGTATTTTCTCACTGTGAGTGCACAGAAGGGAATAATTCAGCCCTCGGCCGCTGACTGTTTCCATACATCCCGATTGTTAATGAACAGTATAATTTAAGAAAAAAAGTTAGATTGTCTAAGACTTCAGTTTCTCATCGCCTTTCACTGGAGACAGCATTTGTTAATTCTGAGCTTCATACTTTCAGTTAAAGTGGCTGAAATTTAATTTTCTCCTCTCCTTTCACTGGAGACAGCATGGTGAGCTTTATCAGCGCCAGAAAGAAGTAAAACGCAGATGTTGACTCACTGGCTTTAGACAGAAAGTGCTGTCTTTTTGTTTGTTCATGAACTGAATGTTGATAAACACTAGGAATTGAGAAGCGTTATGGGGAGTATCGGGCTTTTTTACACACTGGTCTAAATTGCAGCCTGTAAAGAAGGTCTCTCCTTTCACATGAGACAGCAGTTGCATTGTGAGCTGTCTCAGCGCCCAAAAGAAGCGAGATGCAGATGTTGACTCACGAGCCTTAGTTCAGTGCGCACAGAGGACAAGAAGGTCACCTCGGCCGCTGACTGTTTCCATACATCCGATTGTTAATGAACAGTATAATGTAAGAAAAAAAGTTAGATTGTCTAAGACTTCAGTTTCTCATCGCCTTTCACTGGAGACAGCATTTGTTAATTCTGAGCTTCATGAGCGAGCAGAAGCGGAGACACGGGGACTTTCAGACACGGGACTCACTATGAGTCTACAATGAGAAACGAGGATTCTCACAGACGGCCTCACTGTGAGTCCACAGAAGGGAATATGTTCAGCCCTCTGCCGCTGACCGTTTCCATACATCCCGATTGTTCATGAACTGAAAGTTGATAAAGATTAAGAATTGACAAACTTCCATATTAACGTGGCTGAAATTTAATTTTCTCCTCTCACGAGGAGACTCACGAGCCTTAGCTCGAGTGCCCACAGAAGACAACAAGGTCACCCTCGGCCGCTGACTGTTTCCATACCTCCCGATTGTTAATGAACAGTATAATTAAAAAAAAAAAAGTTAGATTGTCTGAGACTTCAGTTTCTCCTCTCCTTTCACTGGAGACAGCATGGTGAGCTTTATCAGCGCCAGAAAGAAGTAAAACGCAGATGTTGACTCACTGGCTTAGACAGAAAGTGCTGTCTATTTTGTTTGTTCATGAACTGAATGTTGATAAACACTAGGAATTGAGAAGCGTTATGGGGAGTATCGGGCTCTTTTTACACACTGGTCTAAATTGCAGCCTGTAAAGAAGGTCTCTCCTTTCACATGAGACAGCAGTTGTTAAATGTGCGGTTTATCAGCATCAGAAAGAAGGAAAACGCAGATGTTAACTCACTGGCTTTAGACAGAAAGTGCTGTGTATTTTCTCACTGTGAGTGCACAGAAGGGAATAAATTCAGCCCTCGGCCGCTGACTGTTTCCATACATCCCGATTGTTAATGAACAGTATAATTTAAGAAAAAAAAGTTAGATTGTCTAAGACTTCAGTTTCTCATCGCCTTTCACTGGAGACAGCATTTGTTAATTCTGAGCTTCATGAGCGAGCAGAAGCGGAGACACGGGGACTTTCAGACACGGGACTCACTATGAGTCTAATGAGAAACGAGGATTCTCACAGACGGCCTCACTGTGAGTCCACAGAAGGGAATATGTTCAGCCCTCTGCCGCTGACCGTTTCCATACATCCCGATTGTTCATGAACTGAAAGTTGATAAAGATTAAGAATTGACAAACTTTCATATTAAAGTGGCTGAAATTTAATTTTCTCCTCTCCTTTCACTGGAGACAGCATGGTGAGCTTTATCAGCGCCAGAAAGAAGTAAAACGCAGATGTTGACTCACTGGCTTTAGACAGAAAGTGCTGTCTTTTTTGTTTGTTCATGAACTGAATGTTGATAAACACTAGGAATTGAGAAGCGTTATGGGGAGTATCGGGCTCTTTTACACACTGGTCTAAATTGCAGCCTGTAAAGAAGGTCTCTCCTTTCACATGAGACAGCAGTTGTTCATTGTGAGCTGTCTCAGCGCCCAAAGAAGCGAGATGCAGATGTTGACTCACGAGACTTAGTTCAGTGCGCACAGAGGACAACAAGGTCACCCTCGGCCGCTGACTGTTTCCATACCTCCGATTGTTAACGAACCAAGTTAGATTGTCTAAGACTTCAGTTTCTCCTCTCCTTTCACTGGAGACAGCATGGTGAGCTTTATCAGCGCCAGAAAGAAGTAAAACGCAGATGTTGACTCACTGGCTTTAGACAGAAAGTGCTGTCTTTTTGTTTGTTCATGAACTGAATGTTGATAAACACTAGGAATTGAGAAGCGTTATGGGAGTATCGGCTTTTTCACACACTGGTCTAAATTGCAGCCTGTAAAGAAGGTCTCTCCTTTCACATGAGACAGCAGTTGTTCATTGTGAGCTATCTCAGCGCCAAAAGAAGCGAGATGCAGATGTTGACTCACGAGCCTTTCAGTGCGCACAGAGGACAAGAAGGTCACCTCGGCCGCTGACTGTTTCCATACTCCCGATTGTTAACGAACAGTATAATGTAAGAAAAAAAGTTAGATTGTCTAAGACTTCAGTTTCTCATCGCCTTTCACTGGAACAGCATTTGTTAATTCTGAGCTTCATGAGCGAGCAGAAGCGGAGACACGGGGACTTTCAGACACGGGACTCACTATGAGTCTACAATGAGAAACGAGGATTCTCACAGACGGCCTCACTGTGAGTCCACAGAAGGGAATATGTTCAGCCCTCTGCCGCTGACCGTTTCCATACATCCCAATTGTTCATGAACTGAAAGTTGATAAAGATTAAGAATTGACAAACTTCCATATTAACGTGGCTGAAATTTAATTTTCTCCTCTCACGAGGAGACTCACGAGCCTTAGCTCGAGTGCCCACAGAAGACAACAAGGTCACCCTCGGCCGCTGACTGTTTCCATACCTCCCGATTGTTAATGAACAGTATAATTAAAAAAAAAAGTTAGATTGTCTGAGACTTCAGTTTCTCCTCTCCTTTCACTGGAGACAGCATGGTGAGCTTTATCAGCGCCAGAAAGAAGTAAAACGCAGATGTTGACTCACTGGCTTTAGACAGAAAGTGCTGTCTTTTTTGTTTGTTCATGAACTGAATGTTGATAAACACTAGGAATTGAGAAGCGTTATGGGGAGTATCGGGCTCTTTTACACACTGGTCTAAATTGCAGCCTGTAAAGAAGGTCTCTCCTTTCACATGAGACAGCAGTTGTTCATTGTGAGCTGTCTCAGCGCCCAAAAGAAGCGAGATGCAGATGTTGACTCACGAGCCTTAGTTCAGTGCGCACAGAGGACAACAAGGTCACCCTCGGCCGCTGACTGTTTCCATAGCTCCCGATTGTTAACCAACAGTATAGTGTAAGAAAAAAAGTTAGATTGTCTAAGACTTCAGTTTCTCATCTCCTTTCACTGGAGACAGCATTTGTTAATTCTGAGCTTCATGAGCGAGCAGAAGCGGAGACACGGGGACTTTCAGACACGGGACTCACTGTGAGTCTACAATGAGAAACGAGGATTCTCACAGACGGCCTCACTGTGAGTCCACAGAAGGGAATATGTTCAGCCCTCTGCCGCTGACCGTTTCCATACATCCCGATTGTTCATGAACTGAAAGTTGATAAAGATTAAGAATTGACAAACTTTCATATTAAAGTGGTTGAAATTTAATTTTCTCCTCTCCTTTCACTGGAGACAGCATGGTGAGCTTTATCAGCGCCAGAAAGAAGTAAAACGCAGATGTTGACTCACTGGCTTTAGACAGAAAGTGCTGTCTATTTTGTTTGTTCATGAACTGAATGTTGATAAACACTAGGAATTGAGAAGCGTTATGGGGAGTATCGGGCTTTTTCACACACTGGTCTAAATTGCAGCCTGTAAAGAAGGTCTCTCCTTTCACATGAGACAGCAGTTGTTAAATGTGCGGTTTATCAGCATCAGAAAGAAGGAAAACGCAGATGTTAACTCACTGGCTTTAGACAGAAAGTGCTGTGTTTTCTCACTGTGAGTGCACAGAAGGAATAAATTCAGCCCTCGGCCGCTGACTGTTTCCATACATCCCGATTGTTAATGAACAGTATAATTTAAGAAAAAAAAAGTTAGATTGTCTAAGACTTCAGTTTCTCATCGCCTTTCACTGGAGACAGCATTTGTTAATTCTGAGCTTCATGAGCGAGCGGGGACTTGTCTAAGACTTCAGTTTCTCACACTGGAGACAGCATTTGTTAATTCTGAGCTTCATGAGCGAGCAGAAGCGGAGACACGGGGACTTTCAGACACGGGACTCACTGAGTCTACAATGAGAAACGAGGATTCTCACAGACGGCCTCACTGTGAGTCCACAGAAGGGAATATGTTCAGCCCTCTGCCGCTGACCGTTTCCATACATCCCGATTGTTCATGAACTGAAAGTTGATAAAGATTAAGAATTGACAAACTTTCATATTAAAGTGGCTGAAATTTAATTTTCTCCTCTCCTTTCACTGGAGACAGCATGGTGAGCTTTATCAGCGCCAGAAAGAAGTAAAACGCAGATGTTGACTCACTGGCTTTAGACAGAAAGTGCTGTCTTTTTTGTTTGTTCATGAACTGAATGTTGATAAACACTAGGAATTGAGAAGCGTTATGGGGAGTATCGGGCTCTTTTACACACTGGTCTAAATTGCAGCCTGTAAAGAAGGTCTCTCCTTTCACATGAGACAGCAGTTGTTAAATGTGCGGTTTATCAGCATCAGAAAGAAGGAAAACGCAGATGCTGGCTTTATGACAGAAAGTGCTCACTATTTTTCACTCAGAGTCCAGAGAGGGAATAAATTCACCCTCGGCCGCTGACTGTTTCCATACTCCCGATTGTTAATGAACAGTATAGTTTAAGAAAAAAAAAAGTTAGATTGTCTAAGACTTCAGTTTCTCATCGCCTTTCACTGGAGACAGCATTTGTTAATTCTGAGCTTCATGAGCGAGCAGAAGCGGAGACACGGGGACTTTCAGACACGGGACTCACTATGAGTCTACAATGAGAAACGAGGATTCTCACAGACGGCCTCACTGTGAGTCCACAGAAGGGAATATGTTCAGCCCTCTGCCGCTGACCGTTTCCATACATCCCGATTGTTCATGAACTGAAAGTTGATAAAGATTAAGAATTGACAAACTTCCATATTAACGTGCTGAAATTTAATTTTCTCCTCTCACGAGGAGACTCACGAGCCTTAGCTCGAGTGCCCACAGAAGACAACAAGGTCACCTCGGCCGCTGACTGTTTCCATACCTCCCGATTGTTAATGAACAGTATAATTAAAAAAAAAAAGTTAGATTGTCTGAGACTTCAGTTTCTCCTCTCCTTTCACTGGAGACAGCATGGTGAGCTTTATCAGCGCCAGAAAGAAGTAAAACGCAGATGTTGACTCACTGGCTTTAGACAGAAAGTGCTGTCTTTTTTGTTTGTTCATGAACTGAATGTTGATAAACACTAGGAATTGAGAAGCGTTATGGGGAGTATCGGGCTCTTTTACACACTGGTCTAAATTGCAGCCTGTAAAGAAGGTCTCTCCTTTCACATGAGACAGCAGTTGTTCATTGTGAGCTGTCTCAGCGCCCAAAAGAAGCGAGATGCAGATGTTGACTCACGAGCCTTAGTTCAGTGCGCACAGAGGACAACAAGGTCACCCTCGGCCGCTGACTGTTTCCATACCTCCCGATTGTTAAACGAACAGTATAGTGTAAGAAAAAAAGTTAGATTGTCTAAGACTTCAGTTTCTCATCTCCTTTCACTGGAGACAGCATTTGTTAATTCTGAGCTTCATGAGCGAGCAGAAGCGGAGACACGGGGACTTTCA
Source organism: Lates calcarifer (assembly GCF_001640805.2). Lineage (NCBI taxonomy): Eukaryota > Metazoa > Chordata > Actinopteri > Centropomidae > Lates > Lates calcarifer. The sequence goes on along the minus strand of NW_026117427.1, from coordinate 81,597 downwards.
GACACGGGACTCACTATGAGTCTACAATGAGAAACGAGGATTCTCACAGACGGCCTCACTGTGAGTCCACTCAGTGAGAATATGTAATGAGCCCTCTGATTCTCTGACACGGCCTCACTGTGAGTCCACAGAAGGGAATATGTTCAGCCCTCTGCCGCTGACCGTTTCCATAATCCCGATTGTTCATGAACTGAAAGTTGATAAAGATTAAGAATTGACAAACTTTCATATTAAAGTGGCTGAAATTTAATTTTCTCCTCTCCTTTCACTGGAGACAGCATGGTGAGCTTTATCAGCGCCAGAAAGAAGTAAAACGCAGATGTTGACTCACTGGCTTTAGACAGAAAGTGCTGTCTATTTTGTTTGTTCATGAACTGAATGTTGATAAACACTAGGAATTGAGAAGCGTTATGGGGAGTATCGGGCTCTTTTACACACTGGTCTAAATTGCAGCCTGTAAAGAAGGTCTCTCCTTTCACATGAGACAGCAGTTGTTAAATGTGCGGTTTATCAGCATCAGAAAGAAGGAAAACGCAGATGTTAACTCACTGGCTTTAGACAGAAAGTGCTGTCTATTTTTCACTGTGAGTCCACAGAAGGGAATAAATTCAGCCCTCGGCCGCTGACTGTTTCCATACATCCCGATTGTTAATGAACAGTATAATTTAAGAAAAAAAGTTAGATTGTCTAAGACTTCAGTTTCTCATCGCCTTTCACTGGAGACAGCATTTGTTAATTCTGAGCTTCATGAGCGAGCAGAAGCGGAGACACGGGGACTTTCAGACACGGGACTCACTGTGAGTCTACAATGAGAAACGAGGATTCTCACACACCGGCCTCACTGTGAGTCCACAGAAGGGAATATGTTCAGCCCTCTGCCGCTGACCGTTTCCATACATCCCGATTGTTCATGAACTGAAAGTTGATAAAGATTAAGAATTGACAAACTTCCATATTAACGTGGCTGAAATTTAATTTTCTCCTCTCACGAGGAGACTCACGAGCCTTAGCTCGAGTGCCCACAGAAGACAACAAGGTCACCCTTGACTGTTTCCATACCCCGATTGTTAATGAACAGTATAATTAAAAAAAAAAGTTAGATTGTCTGAGACTTCAGTTTCTCCTCTCCTTTCACTGGAGACAGCATGGTGAGCTTTATCAGCGCCAGAAAGAAGTAAAACGCAGATGTTGACTCACTGGTTTAGACAGAAAGTGCTGTCTTTTTTGTTTGTTCATGAACTGAATGTTGATAAACACTAGGAATTGAGAAGCGTTATGGGGAGTATCGGGCTCTTTTACACACTGGTCTAAATTGCAGCCTGTAAAGAAGGTCTCTCCTTTCACATGAGACAGCAGTTGTTCATTGTGAGCTGTCTCAGCGCCAAAAGAAGCGAGATGCAGATGTTGACTCACGAGCCTTAGTCAGTGCGCACAGAGGACAACAAGGTCACCCTCGGCCGCTGACTGTTTCCATAGCTCCCGATTGTTAATGAACAGTATAGTTTAAGAAAAAAAGTTAGATTGTCTAAGACTTCAGTTTCTCATCTCCTTTCACTGGAGACAGCATGGTGAGCTTTATCAGCGCCAGAAAGAAGTAAAACGCAGATGTTGACTCACTAGCTTTAGACAGAAAGTGCTGTCTATTTTGTTTGTTCATGAACTGAATGTTGATAAACACTAGGAATTGAGAAGCGTTATGGGGAGTATCGGGCTCTTTTACACACTGGTCTAAATTGCAGCCTGTAAAGAAGGTCTCTCCTTTCACATGAGACAGCAGTTGTTAAATGTGCGGTTTATCAGCATCAGAAAGAAGGAAAACGCAGATGTTAACTCACTGGCTTTAGACAGAAAGTGCTGTCTATTTTCTCACTGTGAGTCCACAGAAGGGAATAAATTCAGCCCTCGGCCGCTGACTGTTTCCATACATCCCGATTGTTAATGAACAGTATAATTTAAGAAAAAAAGTTAGATTGTCTAAGACTTCAGTTTCTCATCGCCTTTCACTGGAGACAGCATTTGTTAATTTTCTTCTCACGAGGAGAGAGAGCGGAGACAGACAAGGTCACCCTCGGCCGCTGACTGTTTCCATACCTCCCGATTGTTAATGAACAGTATAATTAAAAAAAAAAGTTAGATTGTCTGAGACTTCAGTTTCTCCTCTCCTTTCACTGGAGACAGCATGGTGAGCTTTATCAGCGCCAGAAAGAAGTAAAACGCAGATGTTGACTCACTGGCTTTAGACAGAAAGTGCTGTCTTTTTTGTTTGTTCATGAACTGAATGTTGATAAACACTAGGAATTGAGAAGCGTTATGGGGAGTATCGGGCTCTTTTACACACTGGTCTAAATTGCAGCCTGTAAAGAAGGTCTCTCCTTTCACATGAGACAGCAGTTGTTCATTGTGAGCTGTCTCAGCGCCCAAAAGAAGCGAGATGCAGATGTTGACTCACGAGCCTTAGTTCAGTGCGCACAGAGGACAACAAGGTCACCCTCGGCCGCTGACTGTTTCCATACCTCCCGATTGTTAACGAACAGTATAGTGTAAGAAAAAAAGTTAGATTGTCTAAGACTTCAGTTTCTCATCGCCTTTCACTGGAGACAGCATTTGTTAATTCTGAGTTCATGAGCGAGCAGAGAAGCGGAGACACGGGGACTTTCAGACACGGGACTCACTATGAGTCTACAATGAGAAACGAGGATTCTCACAGACGGCCTCACTGTGAGTCCACAGAAGGGAATATGTTCAGCCCTCTGCCGCTGACCGTTTCCATACATCTCGATTGTTAATGAACAGTATAATTTAAGAAAAAAAAAGTTAGATTGTCTAAGACTTCAGTTTCTCATCGCCTTCACTGGAGACAGCATTTGTTAATTCTGAGCTTCATGAGCGAGCAGAAGCGGAGACACGGGGACTTTCAGACACGGGACTCACTATGAGTCTACAATGAGAAACGAGGATTCTCACAGAAGGCCTCACTGTGAGTCCACAGAAGGGAATATGTTCAGCCCTCTGCCGCTGACCGTTTCCATATATCCCGATTGTTCATGAACTGAAAGTTGATAAAGATTAAGAATGGACAAACTTTCATATTAAAGTGGCTGAAATTTAATTTTCTCCTCTCCTTTCACTGGAGACAGCATGGTGAGCTTTATCAGCGCCAGAAAGAAGTAAAACGCAGATGTTGACTCACTAGCTTTAAACAGAAAGTGCTGTCTATTTTGTTTGTTCATGAACTGAATGTTGATAAACACTAGGAATTGAGAAGCGTTATGGGGAGTATCGGGCTCTTTTACACACTGGTCTAAATTGCAGCCTGTAAAGAAGGTCTCTCCTTTCACATGAGACAGCAGTTGTTAAATGTGCGGTTTATCAGCATCAGAAAGAAGGAAAACGCAGATGTTAACTCACTGGCTTTAGACAGAAAGTGCTGTCTATTTTCTCACTGTGAGTCCACAGAAGGGAATAAATTCAGCCCTCGGCCGCTGACTGTTTCCATACATCCCGATTGTTAATGAACAGTATAATTTAAGAAAAAAAGTTAGATTGTCTAAGACTTCAGTTTCTCATCGCCTTTCACTGGAGACAGCATTTGTTAATTCTGAGCTTCCATGAGCGAGCAGAAGCGGAGACACGGGGACTTTCAGACACGGACTCACTGTGAGTCTACAATGAGAAACGAGGATTCTCACACACCGGCCTCACTGTGAGTCCACAGAAGGGAATATGTTCAGCCCTCTGCCGCTGACCGTTTCCATACATCCCGATTGTTCATGAACTGAAAGTTGATAAAGATTAAGAATTGACAAACTTCCATATTAACGTGGCTGAAATTTAATTTTCTCCTCTCACGAGGAGACTCACGAGCCTTAGCTCGAGTGCCCACAGAAGACAACAAGGTCACCCTCGGCCGCTGACTGTTTCCATACCTCCCGATTGTTAATGAACAGTATAATTAAAAAAAAAGTTAGATTGTCTGAGACTTCAGTTTCTCCTCTCCTTTCACTGGAGACAGCATGGTGAGCTTTATCAGCGCCAGAAAGAAGTAAAACGCAGATGTTGACTCACTAGGTTTAGACAGAAAGTGCTGTCTTTTTTGTTTGTTCATGAACTGAATGTTGATAAACACTAGGAATTGAGAAAACGTTATGGGGAGTATCGGGCTCTTTTACACACTGGTCTAAATTGCAGCCTGTAAAGAAGGTCTCTCCTTTCACATGAGACAGCAGTTGTTCATTGTGAGCTGTCTCCAGCGCCCAAAAGAAGCGAGATGCAGATGTTGACTCACGAGCCTTAGTCAGTGCGCACAGAGGACAACAAGGTCACCCTCGGCCGCTGACTGTTTCCATAGCTCCGATTGTTAATGAACAGTATAGTTTAAGAAAAAAAGTTAGATTGTCTAAGACTTCAGTTTCTCATCTCCTTTCACTGGAGACAGCATGGTGAGCTTTATCAGCGCCAGAAAGAAGTAAAACGCAGATGTTGACTCACTAGCTTTAGACAGAAAGTGCTGTCTATTTTGTTTGTTCATGAACTGAATGTTGATAAACACTAGGAATTGAGAAGCGTTATGGGGAGTATCGGGCTCTTTTACACACTGGTCTAAATTGCAGCCTGTAAAGAAGGTCTCTCCTTTCACATGAGACAGCAGTTGTTAAATGTGCGGTTTATCAGCATCAGAAAGAAGGAAAACGCAGATGTTAACTCACTGGCTTTAGACAGAAAGTGCTGTCTATTTTCTCACTGTGAGTCCACAGAAGGGAATAAATTAAGCCCTCGGCCGCTGACTATTTCCATACATCCCGATTGTTAATGAACAGTATAATTTAAGAAAAAAAGTTAGATTGTCTAGACTTCAGTTTCTCATCGCCTTTCACTGGAGACAGCATTTGTTAATTCTGAGCTTCATGAGCGAGCAGAAGCGGAGACACGGGGACTTTCAGACACGGGACTCACTGTGAGTCTACAATGAGAAACGAGGATTCTCACACACCGGCCTCACTGTGAGTCCACAGAAGGGAATATGTTCAGCCCTCTGCCGCTGACCGTTTCCATACATCCCGATTGTTCATGAACTGAAAGTTGATAAAGATTAAGAATTGACAAACTTTCATATTAAAGTGGCTGAAATTTAATTTTCTCCTCTCCTTTCACTGGAGACAGCATGGTGAGCTTTATCAGCGCCAGAAAGAAGTAAAACGCAGATGTTGACTCACTGGCTTTAGACAGAAAGTGCTGTCTTTTTTGTTTGTTCATGAACTGAATGTTGATAAACACTAGGAATTGAGAAGCGTTATGGGGAGTATCGGGCTCTTTTACACACTGGTCTAAATTGCAGCCTGTAAAGAAGGTCTCTCCTTTCACATGAGACAGCAGTTGTTCATTGTGAGCTGTCTCAGCGCCCAAAAGAAGCGAGATGCAGATGTTGACTCACGAGCCTTAGTTCAGTGCGCACAGAGGACAACAAGGTCACCCTCGGCCGCTGACTGTTTCCATACCTCCCGATTGTTAACGAACAGTATAGTGTAAGAAAAAAAGTTAGATTGTCTAAGACTTCAGTTTCTCATCGCCTTTCACTGGAGACAGCATTTGTTAATTCTGAGCTTCCATGAGCGAGCAGAAGCGGAGACACGGGGACTTTCAGACACGGGACTCACTATGAGTCTACAATGAGAAACGAGGATTCTCACAGACGGCCTCACTGTGAGTCCACAGAAGGGAATATGTTCAGCCCTCTGCCGCTGACCGTTTCCATACATCTCGATTGTTAATGAACAGTATAATTTAAGAAAAAAAAAGTTAGATTGTCTAAGACTTCAGTTTCTCATCGCCTTTCACTGGAGACAGCATTTGTTAATTCTGAGCTTCATGAGCGAGCAGAAGCGGAGACACGGGGACTTTCAGACACGGGACTCACTATGAGTCTACAATGAGAAACCGAGGATTCTCACAGACGGCCTCACTGTGAGTCCACAGAAGGGAATATGTTCAGCCCTCTGCCGCTGACCGATTGTTCATGAACTGAAAGTTGATAAAGATTAAGAATTGACAAACTTTCATATTAAAGTGGCTGAAATTTAATTTTCTCCTCTCCTTTCACTGGAGACAGCATGGTGAGCTTTATCAGCGCCAGAAAGAAGTAAAACGCAGATGTTGACTCACTGGCTTTAGACAGAAAGTGCTGTCTATTTTGTTTGTTCATGAACTGAATGTTGATAAACACTAGGAATTGAGAAGCGTCATGGGGAGTATCGGGCTTTTTCACACACTGGTCTAAATTGCAGCCTGTAAAGAAGGTCTCTCCTTTCACATGAGACAGCAGTTGTTCATTGTGAGCTGTCTCAGCGCCCAAAAGAAGCGAGATGCAGATGTTGACTCACGAGCCTTAGTTCAGTGCGCACAGAGGACAACAAGGTCACCCTCGGCCGCTGACTGTTTCCATACCTCCCGATTGTTAACGAACAGTATAGTGTAAGAAAAAAAGTTAGATTGTCTAAGACTTCAGTTTCTCATCGCCTTTCACTGGAGACAGCATTTGTTAATTCTGAGCTTCATGAGCGAGCAGAAGCGGAGACACGGGGACTTTCAGACACGGGACTCACTATGAGTCTACAATGAGAAACGAGGATTCTCACAGACGGCCTCACTGTGAGTCCACAGAAGGGAATATGTTCAGCCCTCTGCCGCTGACCGTTTCCATACATCCCCGATTGTTCATGAACTGAAAGTTGATAAAGATTAAGAATGACAAACTTTCATATTAAAGTGGCTGAAATTTAATTTTCTCCTCTCCTTTCACTGGAGACAGCATGGTGAGCTTTATCAGCGCCAGAAAGAAGTAAAACGCAGATGTTGACTCACTGGCTTTAGACAGAAAGTGCTGTCTATTTTGTTTGTTCATGAACTGAATGTTGATAAACACTAGGAATTGAGAAGCGTTATGGGGAGTATCGGGCTTTTTCACACACTGGTCTAAATTGCAGCCTGTAAAGAAGGTCTCTCCTTTCACATGAGACAGCAGTTGTTAAATGTGCGGTTTATCAGCATCAGAAAGAAGGAAAACGCAGATGTTAACTCACTGGCTTTAGACAGAAAGTGCTGTCTATTTTCTCACTGTGAGTCCACAGAAGGGAATAAATTCAGCCCTCGGCCGCTGACTGTTTCCATACATCCCGATTGTTAATGAACAGTATAATTTAAGAAAAAAAAAGTTAGATTGTCTAAGACTTCAGTTTCTCATCGCCTTTCACTGGAGACAGCATTTGTTAATTCTGAGCTTCATGAGCGAGCAGAAGCGGAGACACGGGGACTTTCAGACACGGGACTCACTGTGAGTCTACAATGAGAAACGAGGATTCTCACACACCGGCCTCACTGTGAGTCCACAGAAGGGAATATGTTCAGCCCTCTGCCGCTGACCGTTTCCATACATCCCGATTGTTCATGAACTGAAAGTTGATAAAGATTAAGAATTGACAAACTTCCATATTAACGTGGCTGAAATTTAATTTTCTCCTCTCACGAGGAGACTCACGAGCCTTAGCTCGAGTGCCCACAGAAGACAACAAGGTCACCCTCGGCCGCTGACTGTTTCCATACCTCCCGATTGTTAATGAACAGTATAATTAAAAAAAAAAAAGTTAGATTGTCTGAGACTTCAGTTTCTCCTCTCCTTTCACTGGAGACAGCATGGTGAGCTTTATCAGCGCCAGAAAGAAGTAAAACGCAGATGTTGACTCACTGGCTTTAGACAGAAAGTGCTGTCTTTTTTGTTTGTTCATGAAACTGAATGTTGATAAACACTAGGAATTGAGAAGCGTTATGGGGAGTATCGGGCTCTTTTACACACTGGTCTAAATTGCAGCCTGTAAAGAAGGTCTCTCCTTTCACATGAGACAGCAGTTGTTCATTGTGAGCTGTCTCAGCGCCCAAAAGAAGCGAGATGCAGATGTTGACTCACGAGCCTTAGTTCAGTGCGCACAGAGGACAACAAGGTCACCCTCGGCCGCTGACTGTTTCCATACCTCCCGATTGTTAACGAACAGTATAGTGTAAGAAAAAAAGTTAGATTGTCTAAGACTTCAGTTTCTCATCGCCTTTCACTGGAGACAGCATTTGTTAATTCTGAGCTTCATGAGCGAGCAGAAGCGGAGACACGGGGACTTTCAGACACGGGACTCACTATGAGTCTACAATGAGAAACGAGGATTCTCACAGACGGCCTCACTGTGAGTCCACAGAAGGGAATATGTTCAGCCCTCTGCCGCTGACCGTTTCCATACATCCCGATTGTTCATGAACTGAAAGTTGATAAAGATTAAGAATTGACAAACTTTCATATTAAAGTGGCTGAAATTTAATTTTCTCCTCTCCTTTCACTGGAGACAGCATGGTGAGCTTTATCAGCGCCAGAAAGAAGTAAAACGCAGATGTTGACTCACTAGGTTTAGACAGAAAGTGCTGTCTTTTTTGTTTGTTCATGAACTGAATGTTGATAAACACTAGGAATTGAGAAACGTTATGGGGAGTATCGGGCTCTTTTACACACTGGTCTAAATTGCAGCCTGTAAAGAAGGTCTCTCCTTTCACATGAGACAGCAGTTGTTCATTGTGAGCTGTCTCAGCGCCCAAAAGAAGCGAGATGCAGATGTTGACTCACGAGCCTTAGTTCAGTGCGCACAGAGGACAGCAAGGTCACCCTCGGCCGCTGACTGTTTCCATACCTCCCGATTGTTAACGAACAGTATAGTGTAAGAAAAAAAGTTAGATTGTCTAAGACTTCAGTTTCTCATCTCCTTTCACTGGAGACAGCATTTGTTAATTCTGAGCTTCATGAGCGAGCAGAAGCGGAGACACGGGGACTTTCAGACACGGGGACTCACTATGAGTCTACAATGAGAAACGAGGATTCTCACAGACGGCCTCACTGTGAGTCCACAGAAGGGAATATGTTCAGCCCTCTGCCGCTGACCGATTGTTCATGAACTGAAAGTTGATAAAGATTAAGAATTGACAAACTTTCATATTAAAGTGGCTAAATTTAATTTTCTCCTCTCCTTTCACTGGAGACAGCATGGTGAGCTTTATCAGCGCCAGAAAGAAGTAAAACGCAGATGTTGACTCACTGGCTTTAGACAGAAAGTGCTGTCTATTTTGTTTGTTCATGAACTGAATGTTGATAAACACTAGGAATTGAGAAGCGTTATGGGGAGTATCGGGCTCTTTTACACACTGGTCTAAAATTGCAGCCTGTAAAGAAGGTCTCTCCTTTCACATGAGACAGCAGTTGTTCATTGTGAGCTGTCTCAGCGCCCAAAAGAAACGAGATGCAGATGTTGACTCACGAGCCTTAGTTCAGTGCGCACAGAGGACAACAAGGTCACCCTCGGCCGCTGACTGTTTCCATACCTCCCGGTTGTTAATGAACAGTATAATTAAAAAAAAAAGTTATATTGTCTGAGACTTCAGTTTCTCCTCTCCTTTCACTGGAGACAGCATGGTGAGCTTTATCAGCGCCAGAAAGAAGTAAAACGCAGATGTTGACTCACTGGCTTTAGACGGAAAGTGCTGTCTATTTCTCACTGTGAGTCCACAGAAGGGAATATGTTCAGCCCTCTGCCGCTGACCGTTTCCATACATCCCGATTGTTCATGAACTGAAAGTTGATAAAGATTAAGAATTGACAAACTTTCATATTAAAGTGGCTGAAATTTAATTTTCTCCTCTCCTTTCACTGGAGACAGCATGGTGAGCTTTATCAGCGCCAGAAAGAAGTAAAACGCAGATGTTGACTCACTGGCTTTAGACAGAAAGTGCTGTCTATTTTGTTTGTTCATGAACTGAATGTTGATAAACACTAGGAATTGAGAAGCGTTATGGGGAGTATCGGGCTTTTTCACACACTGGTCTAAATTGCAGCCTGTAAAGAAGGTCTCTCCTTTCACATGAGACAGCAGTTGTTAAATGTGCGGTTTATCAGCATCAGAAAGAAGGAAAACGCAGATGTTAACTCACTGGCTTTAGACAGAAAAGTGCTGTCTATTTTCTCACTGTGAGTCCACAGAAGGGAATAAATTCAGCCCTCGGCCGCTGACTGTTTCCATACATCCCGATTGTTAATGAACAGTATAATTTAAGAAAAAAAAAGTTAGATTGTCTAAGACTTCAGTTTCTCATCGCCTTTCACTGGAGACAGCATTTGTTAATTCTGAGCTTCATGAGCGAGCAGAAGCGGAGACACGGGGACTTTCAGACACGGGACTCACTGTGAGTCTACAATGAGAAACGAGGATTCTCACACACCGCCTCACTGTGAGTCCACAGAAGGGAATATGTTCAGCCCTCTGCCGCTGACCGTTTCCATACATCCCGATTGTTCATGAACTGAAAGTTGATAAAGATTAAGAATTGACAAACTTCCATATTAACGTGGCTGAAATTTAATTTTCTCCTCTCACGAGGAGACTCACGAGCCTTAGCTCGAGTGCCCACAGAAGACAACAAGGTCACCCTCGGCCGCTGACTGTTTCCATACCTCCCGATTGTTAATGAACAGTATAATTTAAAAAAAAAAAGTTAGATTGTCTGAGACTTCAGTTTCTCCTCTCCTTTCACTGGAGACAGCATGGTGAGCTTTATCAGCGCCAGAAAGAAGTAAAACGCAGATGTTGACTCACTGGCTTTAGACAGAAAGTGCTGTCTTTTTTGTTTGTTCATGAACTGAATGTTGATAAACACTAGGAATTGAGAAGCGTTATGGGGAGTATCGGGCTCTTTTACACACTGGTCTAAATTGCAGCCTGTAAAGAAGGTCTCTCCTTTCACATGAGACAGCAGTTGTTCATTGTGAGCTGTCTCAGCGCCCAAAAGAAGCGAGATGCAGATGTTGACTCACGAGCCTTAGTTCAGTGCGCACAGAGGACAACAAGGTCACCCTCGGCCGCTGACTGTTTCCATACCTCCCGATTGTTAACGAACAGTATAGTGTAAGAAAAAAAGTTAGATTGTCTAAGACTTCAGTTTCTCATCGCCTTTCACTGGAGACAGCATTTGTTAATTCTGAGCTTCATGAGCGAGCAGAAGCGGAGACACGGGGACTTTCAGACACGGGACTCACTATGAGTCTACAATGAGAAACGAGGATTCTCACAGACGGCCTCACTGTGAGTCCACAGAAGGGAATATGTTCAGCCCTCTGCCGCTGACCGTTTCCATACATCCCGATTGTTCATGAACTGAAAGTTGATAAAGATTAAGAATTGACAAACTTTCATATTAAAGTGGCTGAAATTTAATTTTCTCCTCTCCTTTCACTGGAGACAGCATGGTGAGCTTTATCAGCGCCAGAAAGAAGTAAAACGCAGATGTTGACTCACTGGCTTTAGACAGAAAGTGCTGTCTATTTTGTTTGTTCATGAACTGAATGTTGATAAACACTAGGAATTGAGAAGCGTCATGGGGAGTATCGGGCTTTTTCACACACTGGTCTAAATTGCAGCCTGTAAAGAAGGTCTCTCCTTTCACATGAGACAGCAGTTGTTCATTGTGAGCTGTCTCAGCGCCCAAAAGAAGCGAGATGCAGATGTTGACTCACGAGCCTTAGTTCAGTGCGCACAGAGGACAACAAGGTCACCCTCGGCCGCTGACTGTTTCCATACCTCCCGATTGTTAACGAACAGTATAGTGTAAGAAAAAAAGTTAGATTGTCTAAGACTTCAGTTTCTCATCTCCTTTCACTGGAGACAGCATTTGTTAATTCTGAGCTTCATGAGCGAGCAGAAGCGGAGACACGGGGACTTTCAGACACGGGACTCACTATGAGTCTACAATGAGAAACGAGGATTCTCACAGACGGCCTCACTGTGAGTCCACAGAAGGGAATATGTTCAGCCCTCTGCCGCTGACCGATTGTTCATGAACTGAAAGTTGATAAAGATTAAGAATTGACAAACTTTCATATTAAAGTGGCTGAAATTTAATTTTCTCCTCTCCTTTCACTGGAGACAACATGGTGAGCTTTATCAGCGCCAGAAAGAAGTAAAACGCAGATGTTGACTCACTGGCTTTAGACAGAAAGTGCTGTCTTTTTTGTTTGTTCATGAACTGAATGTTGATAAACACTAGGAATTGAGAAGCGTTATGGGGAGTATCGGGCTCTTTTACACACTGGTCTAAATTGCAGCCTGTAAAGAAGGTCTCTCCTTTCACATGAGACAGCAGTTGTTCATTGTGAGCTGTCTCAGCGCTCAAAAGAAGCGAGATGCAGATGTTGACTCACGAGCCTTAGTTCAGTGAGCACAGAGGACAACAAGGTCACCCTCGGCCGCTGACTGTTTCCATAGCTCCCGATTGTTAATGAACAGTATAGTTTAAGAAAAAAAGTTAGATTGTCTAAGACTTCAGTTTCTCATCTCCTTTCACTGGAGACAGCAGTTGTTAAATGTGCGGTTTATCAGCATCAGAAAGAAGGAAAACGCAGATGTTAACTCACTGGCTTTAGACAGAAAGTGCTGTATATTTTCTCACTGTGAGTCCACAGAAGGGAATAAATTCAGCCCTCGGCCGCTGACTGTTTCCATAGCTCCCGATTGTTAATGAACAGTATAGTTTAAGAAAAAAAGTTAGATTGTCTGAGACTTCAGTTTCTCCTCTCCTTTCACTGGAGACAGCATGGTGAGCTTTATCGGCGCCAGAAAGAAGTAAAACGCAGATGTTGACTCACTGGCTTTAGACAGAAAGTGCTGTCTTTTTTGTTTGTTCATGAACTGAATGTTGATAAACACTAGGAATTGAGAAACGTTATGGGGAGTATCGGGCTCTTTTACACACTGGTCTAAATTGCAGCCTGTAAAGAAGGTCTCTCCTTTCACATGAGACAGCAGTTGTTCATTGTGAGCTGTCTCAGCGCCCAAAAGAAGCGAGATGCAGATGTTGACTCACGAGCCTTAGTTCAGTGCGCACAGAGGACAGCAAGGTCACCCTCGGCCGCTGACTGTTTCCATACCTCCCGATTGTTAACGAACAGTATAGTGTAAGAAAAAAAGTTAGATTGTCTAAGACTTCAGTTTCTCATCTCCTTTCACTGGAGACAGCATTTGTTAATTCTGAGCTTCATGAGCGAGCAGAAGCGGAGACACGGGGACTTTCAGACACGGGGACTCACTATGAGTCTACAATGAGAAACGAGGATTCTCACAGACGGCCTCACTGTGAGTCCACAGAAGGGAATATGTTCAGCCCTCTGCCGCTGACCGATTGTTCATGAACTGAAAGTTGATAAAGATTAAGAATTGACAAACTTTCATATTAAAGTGGCTAAATTTAATTTTCTCCTCTCCTTTCACTGGAGACAGCATGGTGAGCTTTATCAGCGCCAGAAAGAAGTAAAACGCAGATGTTGACTCACTGGCTTTAGACAGAAAGTGCTGTCTATTTTGTTTGTTCATGAACTGAATGTTGATAAACACTAGGAATTGAGAAGCGTTATGGGGAGTATCGGGCTCTTTTACACACTGGTCTAAATTGCAGCCTGTAAAGAAGGTCTCTCCTTTCACATGAGACAGCAGTTGTTCATTGTGAGCTGTCTCAGCGCCCAAAAGAAACGAGATGCAGATGTTGACTCACGAGCCTTGGTTCAGTGCGCACAGAGGACAAGAAGGTCACCCTCGGCCGCTGACTGTTTCCATACCTCCCGATTGTTAATGAACAGTATAATTAAAAAAAAAAAAGTTAGATTGTCTGAGACTTCAGTTTCTCCTCTCCTTTCACTGGTGACAGCATGGGGAGCTTTATCAGCGCCAGAAAGAAGTAAAACGCAGATGTTGACTCACTGGCTTTAGACGGAAAGTGCTGTCTATTTTCTCACTGTGAGTCCACAGAAGGGAATATGTTCAGCCCTCTGCCGCTGACCGTTTCCATACATCCCGATTGTTCATGAACTGAAAGTTGATAAATATTAAGAATTGACAAACTTTCATATTAAAGTGGCTGAAATTTAATTTTCTCCTCTCCTTTCACTGGAGACAGCATGGTGAGCTTTATCAGCGCCAGAAAGAAGTAAAACGCAGATGTTGACTCACTGGCTTTAGACAGAAAGTGCTGTCTATTTTGTTTGTTCATGAACTGAATGTTGATAAACACTAGGAATTGAGAAGCGTTATGGGGAGTATCGGGCTTTTTTACACACTGGTCTAAATTGCAGCCTGTAAAGAAGGTCTCTCCTTTCACATGAGACAGCAGTTGTTAAATGTGCGGTTTATCAGCATCAGAAAGAAGGAAAACGCACATGTTAACTCACTGGCTTTAGACAGAAAGTGCTGTCTATTTTCTCACTGTGAGTCCACAGAAGGGAATATGTTCAGCCCTCTGCCGCTGACCGTTTCCATACATCCCGATTGTTCATGAACTGAAAGTTGATAAAGATTAAGAATTGACAAACTTCCATATTAACGTGGCTGAAATTTAATTTTCTCCTCTCACGAGGAGACTCACGAGCCTTAGCTCGAGTGCCCACAGAAGACAACAAGGTCACCCTCGGCCGCTGACTGTTTCCATACCTCCCGATTGTTAATGAACAGTATAATTAAAAAAAAAGTTAGATTGTCTGAGACTTCAGTTTCTCCTCTCCTTTCACTGGAGACAGCATGGTGAGCTTTATCAGCGCCAGAAAGAAGTAAAACGCAGATGTTGACTCACTAGGTTTAGACAGAAAGTGCTGTCTTTTTTGTTTGTTCATGAACTGAATGTTGATAAACACTAGGAATTGAGAAACGTTATGGGGAGTATCGGGCTCTTTTACACACTGGTCTAAATTGCAGCCTGTAAAGAAGGTCTCTCCTTTCACATGAGACAGCAGTTGTTCATTGTGAGCTGTCTCAGCGCCCAAAAGAAGCGAGATGCAGATGTTGACTCACGAGCCTTAGTCAGTGCGCACAGAGGACAACAAGGTCACCCTCGGCCGCTGACTGTTTCCATAGCTCCCGATTGTTAATGAACAGTATAGTTTAAGAAAAAAAGTTAGATTGTCTAAGACTTCAGTTTCTCATCTCCTTTCACTGGAGACAGCATGGTGAGCTTTATCAGCGCCAGAAAGAAGTAAAACGCAGATGTTGACTCACTAGCTTTAGACAGAAAGTGCTGTCTATTTTGTTTGTTCATGAACTGAATGTTGATAAACACTAGGAATTGAGAAGCGTTATGGGAGTATCGGGCTCTTTTACACACTGGTCTAAATTGCAGCCTGTAAAGAAGGTCTCTCCTTTCACATGAGACAGCAGTTGTTAAATGTGCGGTTTATCAGCATCAGAAAGAAGGAAAACGCAGATGTTAACTCACTGGCTTTAGACAGAAAGTGCTGTCTATTTTCTCACTGTGAGTCCACAGAAGGGAATAAATTAAGCCCTCGGCCGCTGACTATTTCCATACATCCCGATTGTTAATGAACAGTATAATTTAAGAAAAAAAGTTAGATTGTCTAAGACTTCAGTTTCTCATCGCCTTTCACTGGAGACAGCATTTGTTAATTCTGAGCTTCATGAGCGAGCAGAAGCGGAGACACGGGGACTTTCAGACACGGGACTCACTGTGAGTCTACAATGAGAAACGAGGATTCTCACACACCGGCCTCACTGTGAGTCCACAGAAGGGAATATGTTCAGCCCTCTGCCGCTGACCGTTTCCATACATCCCGATTGTTCATGAACTGAAAGTTGATAAAGATTAAGAATTGACAAACTTCCATATTAACGTGGCTGAAATTTAATTTTCTCCTCTCACGAGGAGACTCACGAGCCTTAGCTCGAGTGCCCACAGAAGACAACAAGGTCACCCTCGGCCGCTGACTGTTTCCATACCTCCCGATTGTTAATGAACAGTATAATTTAAAAAAAAAAGTTAGATTGTCTGAGACTTCAGTTTCTCCTCTCCTTTCACTGGAGACAGCATGGTGAGCTTTATCAGCGCCAGAAAGAAGTAAAACGCAGATGTTGACTCACTGGCTTTAGACAGAAAGTGCTGTCTTTTTGTTTGTTCATGAACTGAATGTTGATAAACACTAGGAATTGAGAAGCGTTATGGGGAGTATCGGGCTCTTTTACACACTGGTCTAAATTGCAGCCTGTAAAGAAGGTCTCTCCTTTCACATGAGACAGCAGTTGTTAAATGTGCGGTTTATCAGCATCAGAAAGAAGGAAAACGCAGATGTTAACTCACTGGCTTTAGACAGAAAGTGCTGTCTATTTTCTCACTGTGAGTCCACAGAAGGGAATAAATTAAGCCCTCGGCCGCTGACTATTTCCATACATCCCGATTGTTAATGAACAGTATAATTTAAGAAAAAAAGTTAGATTGTCTAAGACTTCAGTTTCTCATCGCCTTTCACTGGAGACAGCATTTGTTAATTCTGAGCTTCATGAGCGAGCAGAAGCGGAGACACGGGGACTTTCAGACACGGGACTCACTGTGAGTCTACAATGAGAAACGAGGATTCTCACACACCGGCCTCACTGTGAGTCCACAGAAGGGAATATGTTCAGCCCTCTGCCGCTGACCGTTTCCATACATCCCGATTGTTCATGAACTGAAAGTTGATAAAGATTAAGAATTGACAAACTTCCATATTAACGTGGCGGAAATTTAATTTTCTCCTCTCACGAGGAGACTCACGAGCCTTAGCTCGAGTGCCCACAGAAGACAACAAGGTCACCCTCGGCCGCTGACTGTTTCCATACCTCCCGATTGTTAATGAACAGTATAATTTAAAAAAAAAAGTTAGATTGTCTGAGACTTCAGTTTCTCCTCTCCTTTCACTGGAGACAGCATGGTGAGCTTTATCAGCGCCAGAAAGAAGTAAAACGCAGATGTTGACTCACTGGCTTTAGACAGAAAGTGCTGTCTTTTTTGTTTGTTCATGAACTGAATGTTGATAAACACTAGAATTGAGAAGCGTTATGGGGAGTATCGGGCTCTTTTACACACTGGTCTAAATTGCAGCCTGTAAAGAAGGTCTCTCCTTTCACATGAGACAGCAGTTGTTAAATGTGCGGTTTATCAGCATCAGAAAGAAGGAAAACGCAGATGTTAACTCACTGGCTTTAGACAGAAAGTGCTGTCTATTTTCTCACTGTGAGTCCACAGAAGGGAATAAATTAAGCCCTCGGCCGCTGACTATTTCCATACATCCCGATTGTTAATGAACAGTATAATTTAAGAAAAAAAGTTAGATTGTCTAAGACTTCAGTTTCTCATCGCCTTTCACTGGAGACAGCATTTGTTAATTCTGAGCTTCATGAGCGAGCAGAAGCGGAGACACGGGGACTTTCAGACACGGGACTCACTGTGAGTCTACAATGAGAAACGAGGATTCTCACACACCGGCCTCACTGTGAGTCCACAGAAGGGAATATGTTCAGCCCTCTGCCGCTGACCGTTTCCATACATCCCGATTGTTCATGAACTGAAAGTTGATAAAGATTAAGAATTGACAAACTTCCATATTAACGTGGCGGAAATTTAATTTTCTCCTCTCACGAGGAGACTCACGAGCCTTAGCTCGAGTGCCCACAGAAGACAACAAGGTCACCCTCGGCCGCTGACTGTTTCCATACCTCCCGATTGTTAATGAACAGTATAATTTAAAAAAAAAAGTTAGATTGTCTGAGACTTCAGTTTCTCCTCTCCTTTCACTGGAGACAGCATGGTGAGCTTTATCAGCGCCAGAAAGAAGTAAAACGCAGATGTTGACTCACTGGCTTTAGACAGAAAGTGCTGTCTTTTTTGTTTGTTCATGAACTGAATGTTGATAAACACTAGGAATTGAGAAGCGTTATGGGGAGTATCGGGCTCTTTTACACACTGGTCTAAATTGCAGCCTGTAAAGAAGGTCTCTCCTTTCACATGAGACAGCAGTTGTTAAATGTGCGGTTTATCAGCATCAGAAAGAAGGAAAACGCAGATGTTAACTCACTGGCTTTAGACAGAAAGTGCTGTCTATTTTCTCACTGTGAGTCCACAGAAGGGAATAAATTAAGCCCTCGGCCGCTGACTATTTCCATACATCCCGATTGTTAATGAACAGTATAATTTAAGAAAAAAAGTTAGATTGTCTAAGACTTCAGTTTCTCATCGCCTTTCACTGGAGACAGCATTTGTTAATTCTGAGCTTCATGAGCGAGCAGAAGCGGAGACACGGGGACTTTCAGACACGGGACTCACTGTGAGTCTACAATGAGAAACGAGGATTCTCACACACCGGCCTCACTGTGAGTCCACAGAAGGGAATATGTTCAGCCCTCTGCCGCTGACCGTTTCCATACATCCCGATTGTTCATGAACTGAAAGTTGATAAAGATTAAGAATTGACAAACTT
This sequence comes from Lates calcarifer, assembly GCF_001640805.2. Classification (NCBI taxonomy): domain Eukaryota; kingdom Metazoa; phylum Chordata; class Actinopteri; family Centropomidae; genus Lates; species Lates calcarifer. The sequence goes on along the minus strand of NW_026117427.1, from coordinate 63,236 downwards.
CCATATTAACGTGGCGGAAATTTAATTTTCTCCTCTCACGAGGAGACTCACGAGCCTTAGCTCGAGTGCCCACAGAAGACAACAAGGTCACCCTCGGCCGCTGACTGTTTCCATACCTCCCGATTGTTAATGAACAGTATAATTTAAAAAAAAAAGTTAGATTGTCTGAGACTTCAGTTTCTCCTCTCCTTTCACTGGAGACAGCATGGTGAGCTTTATCAGCGCCAGAAAGAAGTAAAACGCAGATGTTGACTCACTGGCTTTAGACAGAAAGTGCTGTCTTTTTTGTTTGTTCATGAACTGAATGTTGATAAACACTAGGAATTGAGAAGCGTTATGGGGAGTATCGGGCTCTTTTACACACTGGTCTAAATTGCAGCCTGTAAAGAAGGTCTCTCCTTTCACATGAGACAGCAGTTGTTAAATGTGCGGTTTATCAGCATCAGAAAGAAGGAAAACGCAGATGTTAACTCACTGGCTTTAGACAGAAAGTGCTGTCTATTTTCTCACTGTGAGTCCACAGAAGGGAATAAATTAAGCCCTCGCCGCTGACTATTTCCATACATCCCGATTGTTAATGAACAGTATAATTTAAGAAAAAAAGTTAGATTGTCTAAGACTTCAGTTTCTCATCGCCTTTCACTGGAGACAGCATTTGTTAATTCTGAGCTTCATGAGCGAGCAGAAGCGGAGACACGGGGACTTTCAGACACGGGACTCACTGTGAGTCTACAATGAGAAACGAGGATTCTCACACACCGGCCTCACTGTGAGTCCACAGAAGGGAATATGTTCAGCCCTCTGCCGCTGACCGTTTCCATACATCCCGATTGTTCATGAACTGAAAGTTGATAAAGATTAAGAATTGACAAACTTCCATATTAACGTGGCGGAAATTTAATTTTCTCCTCTCACGAGGAGACTCACGAGCCTTAGCTCGAGTGCCCACAGAAGACAACAAGGTCACCCTCGGCCGCTGACTGTTTCCATACCTCCCGATTGTTAATGAACAGTATAATTTAAAAAAAAAGTTAGATTGTCTGAGACTTCAGTTTCTCCTCTCCTTTCACTGGAGACAGCATGGTGAGCTTTATCAGCGCCAGAAAGAAGTAAAACGCAGATGTTGACTCACTGGCTTTAGACAGAAAGTGCTGTCTTTTTTGTTTGTTCATGAACTGAATGTTGATAAACACTAGGAATTGAGAAGCGTTATGGGGAGTATCGGGCTCTTTTACACACTGGTCTAAATTGCAGCCTGTAAAGAAGGTCTCTCCTTTCACATGAGACAGCAGTTGTTCATTGTGAGCTGTCTCAGCGCCCAAAAGAAGCGAGATGCAGATGTTGACTCACGAGCCTTAGTTCAGTGCGCACAGAGGACAACAAGGTCACCCTCGGCCGCTGACTGTTTCCATACCTCCCGATTGTTAACGAACAGTATAGTTTAAGAAAAAAAGTTAGATTGTCTAAGACTTCAGTTTCTCATCTCCTTTCACTGGAGACAGCATGGTGAGCTTTATCAGCGCCAGAAAGAAGTAAAACGCAGATGTTGACTCACTAGCTTTAGACAGAAAGTGCTGTCTATTTTGTTTGTTCATGAACTGAATGTTGATAAACACTAGGAATTGAGAAGCGTTATGGGGAGTATCGGGCCTCTTTTTACACACTGGTCTAAATTGCAGCCTGTAAAGAAGGTCTCTCCTTTCACATGAGACAGCAGTTGTTAAATGTGCGGTTTATCAGCATCAGAAAGAAGGAAAACGCAGATGTTAACTCACTGGCTTTAGACAGAAAGTGCTGTCTATTTTCTCACTGTGAGTCCACAGAAGGGAATAAATTAAGCCCTCGGCCGCTGACTATTTCCATACATCCCGATTGTTAATGAACAGTATAATTTAAGAAAAAAAGTTAGATTGTCTAAGACTTCAGTTTCTCATCGCCTTTCACTGGAGACAGCATTTGTTAATTCTGAGCTTCATGAGCGAGCAGAAGCGGAGACACGGGGACTTTCAGACACGGGACTCACTGTGAGTCTACAATGAGAAACGAGGATTCTCACACACCGGCCTCACTGTGAGTCCACAGAAGGGAATATGTTCAGCCCTCTGCCGCTGACCGTTTCCATACATCCCGATTGTTCATGAACTGAAAGTTGATAAAGATTAAGAATTGACAAACTTCCATATTAACGTGGCGGAAATTTAATTTTCTCCCTCTCACGAGGAGACTCACGAGCCTTAGCTCGAGTGCCCACAGAAGACAACAAGGTCACCCTCGGCCGCTGACTGTTTCCATACCTCCCGATTGTTAATGAACAGTATAATTTAAAAAAAAAAGTTAGATTGTCTGAGACTTCAGTTTCTCCTCTCCTTTCACTGGAGACAGCATGGTGAGCTTTATCAGCGCCAGAAAGAAGTAAAACGCAGATGTTGACTCACTGGCTTTAGACAGAAAGTGCTGTCTTTTTTGTTTGTTCATGAACTGAATGTTGATAAACACTAGGAATTGAGAAGCGTTATGGGGAGTATCGGGCTCTTTTACACACTGGTCTAAATTGCAGCCTGTAAAGAAGGTCTCTCCTTTCACATGAGACAGCAGTTGTTAAATGTGCGGTTTATCAGCATCAGAAAGAAGGAAAACGCAGATGTTAACTCACTGGCTTTAGACAGAAAGTGCTGTCTATTTTCTCACTGTGAGTCCACAGAAGGGAATAAATTAAGCCCTCGGCCGCTGACTATTTCCATACATCCCGATTGTTAATGAACAGTATAATTTAAGAAAAAAAGTTAGATTGTCTAAGACTTCAGTTTCTCATCGCCTTTCACTGGAGACAGCATTTGTTAATTCTGAGCTTCATGAGCGAGCAGAAGCGGAGACACGGGGACTTTCAGACACGGGACTCACTGTGAGTCTACAATGAGAAACGAGGATTCTCACACACCGGCCTCACTGTGAGTCCACAGAAGGGAATATGTTCAGCCCTCTGCCGCTGACCGTTTCCATACATCCCGATTGTTCATGAACTGAAAGTTGATAAAGATTAAGAATTGACAAACTTCCATATTAACGTGGCTGAAATTTAATTTTCTCCTCTCACGAGGAGACTCACGAGCCTTAGCTCGAGTGCCCACAGAAGACAACAAGGTCACCCTCGGCCGCTGACTGTTTCCATACCTCCCGATTGTTAATGAACAGTATAATTTAAAAAAAAAAGTTAGATTGTCTGAGACTTCAGTTTCTCCTCTCCTTTCACTGGAGACAGCATGGTGAGCTTTATCAGCGCCAGAAAGAAGTAAAACGCAGATGTTGACTCACTGGCTTTAGACAGAAAGTGCTGTCTTTTTTGTTTGTTCATGAACTGAATGTTGATAAACACTAGGAATTGAGAAGCGTTATGGGGAGTATCGGGCTCTTTTACACACTGGTCTAAATTGCAGCCTGTAAAGAAGGTCTCTCCTTTCACATGAGACAGCAGTTGTTCATTGTGAGCTGTCTCAGCGCCCAAAAGAAGCGAGATGCAGATGTTGACTCACGAGCCTTAGTTCAGTGCGCACAGAGGACAACAAGGTCACCCTCGGCCGCTGACTGTTTCCATACCTCCCGATTGTTAACGAACAGTATAGTGTAAGAAAAAAAGTTAGATTGTCTAAGACTTCAGTTTCTCATCGCCTTTCACTGGAGACAGCATTTGTTAATTCTGAGCTTCATGAGCGAGCAGAAGCGGAGACACGGGGACTTTCAGACACGGGACTCACTATGAGTCTACAATGAGAAACGAGGATTCTCACAGACGGCCTCACTGTGAGTCCACAGAAGGGAATATGTTCAGCCCTCTGCCGCTGACCGATTGTTCATGAACTGAAAGTTGATAAAGATTAAGAATTGACAAACTTTCATATTAAAGTGGCTGAAATTTAATTTTCTCCTCTCCTTTCACTGGAGACAGCATGGTGAGCTTTATCAGCGCCAGAAAGAAGTAAAACGCAGATGTTGACTCACTGGCTTTAGACAGAAAGTGCTGTCTTTTTTGTTTGTTCATGAACTGAATGTTGATAAACACTAGGAATTGAGAAGCGTTATGGGGAGTATCGGGCTCTTTTACACACTGGTCTAAATTGCAGCCTGTAAAGAAGGTCTCTCCTTTCACATGAGACAGCAGTTGTTCATTGTGAGCTGTCTCAGCGCTCAAAAGAAGCGAGATGCAGATGTTGACTCACGAGCCTTAGTTCAGTGAGCACAGAGGACAACAAGGTCACCCTCGGCCGCTGACTGTTTCCATAGCTCCCGATTGTTAATGAACAGTATAGTGTAAGAAAAAAAGTTAGATTGTCTGAGACTTCAGTTTCTCATCTCCTTTCACTGGAGACAGCAGTTGTTAAATGTGCGGTTTATCAGCATCAGAAAGAAGGAAAACGCAGATGTTAACTCACTGGCTTTAGACAGAAAGTGCTGTATATTTTCTCACTGTGAGTCCACAGAAGGGAATAAATTCAGCCCTCGGCCGCTGACTGTTTCCATACCTCCCGATTGTTAATGAACAGTATAATTTAAGAAAAAAAAGTTAGATTGTCTGAGACTTCAGTTTCTCATCGCCTTTCACTGGAGACAGCATTTGTTAATTCTGAGCTTCATGAGCGAGCAGAAGCGGAGACACGGGGACTTTCAGACACGGGACTCACTGTGAGTCTACAATGAGAAACGAGGATTCTCACACACCGGCCTCACTGTGAGTCCACAGAAGGGAATATGTTCAGCCCTCTGCCGCTGACCGTTTCCATACATCCCGATTGTTCATGAACTGAAAGTTGATAAAGATTAAGAATTGACAAACTTCCATATTAACGTGGCTGAAATTTAATTTTCTCCTCTCACGAGGAGACTCACGAGCCTTAGCTCGAGTGCCCACAGAAGACAACAAGGTCACCCTCGGCCGCTGACTGTTTCCATACCTCCCGATTGTTAATGAACAGTATAATTAAAAAAAAAAAGTTAGATTGTCTGAGACTTCAGTTTCTCCTCTCCTTTCACTGGAGACAGCATGGTGAGCTTTATCAGCGCCAGAAAGAAGTAAAACGCAGATGTTGACTCACTAGGTTTAGACAGAAAGTGCTGTCTTTTTTGTTTGTTCATGAACTGAATGTTGATAAACACTAGGAATTGAGAAGCGTTATGGGGAGTATCGGGCTCTTTTACACACTGGTCTAAATTGCAGCCTGTAAAGAAGGTCTCTCCTTTCACATGAGACAGCAGTTGTTCATTGTGAGCTGTCTCAGCGCTCAAAAGAAGCGAGATGCAGATGTTGACTCACGAGCCTTAGTTCAGTGAGCACAGAGGACAACAAGGTCACCCTCGGCCGCTGACTGTTTCCATAGCTCCCGATTGTTAATGAACAGTATAGTGTAAGAAAAAAAGTTAGATTGTCTGAGACTTCAGTTTCTCATCTCCTTTCACTGGAGACAGCAGTTGTTAAATGTGCGGTTTATCAGCATCAGAAAGAAGGAAAACGCAGATGTTAACTCACTGGCTTTAGACAGAAAGTGCTGTATATTTTCTCACTGTGAGTCCACAGAAGGGAATAAATTCAGCCCTCGGCCGCTGACTGTTTCCATACCTCCCGATTGTTAATGAACAGTATAATTTAAGAAAAAAAAGTTAGATTGTCTGAGACTTCAGTTTCTCATCGCCTTTCACTGGAGACAGCATTTGTTAATTCTGAGCTTCATGAGCGAGCAGAAGCGGAGACACGGGGACTTTCAGACACGGGACTCACTGTGAGTCTACAATGAGAAACGAGGATTCTCACACACCGGCCTCACTGTGAGTCCACAGAAGGGAATATGTTCAGCCCTCTGCCGCTGACCGTTTCCATACATCCCGATTGTTCATGAACTGAAAGTTGATAAAGATTAAGAATTGACAAACTTCCATATTAACGTGGCTGAAATTTAATTTTCTCCTCTCACGAGGAGACTCACGAGCCTTAGCTCGAGTGCCCACAGAAGACAACAAGGTCACCCTCGGCCGCTGACTGTTTCCATACCTCCCGATTGTTAATGAACAGTATAATTAAAAAAAAAAAAAAGTTAGATTGTCTGAGACTTCAGTTTCTCCTCTCCTTTCACTGGAGACAGCATGGTGAGCTTTATCAGCGCCAGAAAGAAGTAAAACGCAGATGTTGACTCACTGGCTTTAGACAGAAAGTGCTGTCTTTTTTGTTTGTTCATGAACTGAATGTTGATAAACACTAGGAATTGAGAAGCGTTATGGGGAGTATCGGGCTCTTTTACACACTGGTCTAAATTGCAGCCTGTAAAGAAGGTCTCTCCTTTCACATGAGACAGCAGTTGTTCATTGTGAGCTGTCTCAGCGCCCAAAAGAAGCGAGATGCAGATGTTGACTCACGAGCCTTAGTTCAGTGCGCACAGAGGACAACAAGGTCACCCTCGGCCGCTGACTGTTTCCATACCTCCCGATTGTTAACGAACAGTATAGTGTAAGAAAAAAAGTTAGATTGTCTAAGACTTCAGTTTCTCATCGCCTTTCACTGGAGACAGCATTTGTTAATTCTGAGCTTCATGAGCGAGCAGAAGCGGAGACACGGGGACTTTCAGACACGGGACTCACTATGAGTCTACAATGAGAAACGAGGATTCTCACAGACGGCCTCACTGTGAGTCCACAGAAGGGAATATGTTCAGCCCTCTGCCGCTGACCGATTGTTCATGAACTGAAAGTTGATAAAGATTAAGAATTGACAAACTTTCATATTAAAGTGGCTGAAATTTAATTTTCTCCTCTCCTTTCACTGGAGACAGCATGGTGAGCTTTATCAGCGCCAGAAAGAAGTAAAACGCAGATGTTGACTCACTGGCTTTAGACAGAAAGTGCTGTCTTTTTTGTTTGTTCATGAACTGAATGTTGATAAACACTAGGAATTGAGAAGCGTTATGGGGAGTATCGGGTTCTTTTACACACTGGTCTAAATTGCAGCCTGTAAAGAAGGTCTCTCCTTTCACATGAGACAGCAGTTGTTCATTGTGAGCTGTCTCAGCGCTCAAAAGAAGCGAGATGCAGATGTTGACTCACGAGCCTTAGTTCAGTGAGCCACAGAGGACAACAAGGTCACCCTCGGCCGCTGACTGTTTCCATAGCTCCCGATTGTTAATGAACAGTATAGTGTAAGAAAAAAAGTTAGATTGTCTGAGACTTCAGTTTCTCATCTCCTTTCACTGGAGACAGCAGTTGTTAAATGTGCGGTTTATCAGCATCAGAAAGAAGGAAAACGCAGATGTTAACTCACTGGCTTTAGACAGAAAGTGCTGTATATTTTCTCACTGTGAGTCCACAGAAGGGAATAAATTCAGCCCTCGGCCGCTGACTGTTTCCATACCTCCCGATTGTTAATGAACAGTATAATTTAAGAAAAAAAAGTTAGATTGTCTGAGACTTCAGTTTCTCATCGCCTTTCACTGGAGACAGCATTTGTTAATTCTGAGCTTCATGAGCGAGCAGAAGCGGAGACACGGGGACTTTCAGACACGGGACTCACTGTGAGTCTACAATGAGAAACGAGGATTCTCACACACCGGCCTCACTGTGAGTCCACAGAAGGGAATATGTTCAGCCCTCTGCCGCTGACCGTTTCCATACATCCCGATTGTTCATGAACTGAAAGTTGATAAAGATTAAGAATTGACAAACTTCCATATTAACGTGGCTGAAATTTAATTTTCTCCTCTCACGAGGAGACTCACGAGCCTTAGCTCGAGTGCCCACAGAAGACAACAAGGTCACCCTCGGCCGCTGACTGTTTCCATACCTCCCGATTGTTAATGAACAGTATAATTTAAAAAAAAAAAGTTAGATTGTCTGAGACTTCAGTTTCTCCTCTCCTTTCACTGGAGACAGCATGGTGAGCTTCATCAGCGCCAGAAAGAAGTAAAACGCAGATGTTGACTCACTGGCTTTAGACAGAAAGTGCTGTCTTTTTTGTTTGTTCATGAACTGAATGTTGATAAACACTAGGAATGAGAAGCGTTATGGGGAGTATCGGGCTCTTTACACACTGGTCTAAATTGCAGCCTGTAAAGAAGGTCTCTCCTTTCACATGAGACAGCAGTTGTTCATTGTGAGCTGTCTCAGCGCCCAAAAGAAGCGAGATGCAGATGTTGACTCACGAGCCTTAGTTCAGTGCGCACAGAGGACAACAAGGTCACCCTCGGCCGCTGACTGTTTCCATACCTCCCGATTGTTAACGAACAGTATAGTGTAAGAAAAAAAGTTAGATTGTCTAAGACTTCAGTTTCTCATCGCCTTTCACTGGAGACAGCATTTGTTAATTCTGAGCTTCATGAGCGAGCAGAAGCGGAGACACGGGGACTTTCAGACACGGGACTCACTATGAGTCTACAATGAGAACGAGGATTCTCACAGACGGCCTCACTGTGAGTCCACAGAAGGGAATATGTTCAGCCCTCTGCCGCTGACGATTGTTCATGAACTGAAAGTTGATAAAGATTAAGAATGACAAACTTTCATATTAAAGTGGCTGAAATTTAATTTTTCTCCTCCTTTCACTGGAGACAGCATGGTGAGCTTTATCAGCGCCAGAAAGAAGTAAAACGCAGATGTTGACTCACTGGCTTTAGACAGAAAGTGCTGTCTTTTTTGTTTGTTCATGAACTGAATGTTGATAAACACTAGGAATTGAGAAGCGTTATGGGGAGTATCGGGCTCTTTTACACACTGGTCTAAATTGCAGCCTGTAAAGAAGGTCTCTCCTTTCACATGAGACAGCAGTTGTTCATTGTGAGCTGTCTCAGCGCTCAAAAGAAGCGAGATGCAGATGTTGACTCACGAGCCTTAGTTCAGTGAGCACAGAGGACAACAAGGTCACCCTCGGCCGCTGACTGTTTCCATAGCTCCCGATTGTTAATGAACAGTATAGTGTAAGAAAAAAAGTTAGATTGTCTGAGACTTCAGTTTCTCATCTCCTTTCACTGGAGACAGCAGTTGTTAAATGTGCGGTTTATCAGCATCAGAAAGAAGGAAAACGCAGATGTTAACTCACTGGCTTTAGACAGAAAGTGCTGTATATTTTCTCACTGTGAGTCCACAGAAGGGAATAAATTCAGCCCTCGGCCGCTGACTGTTTCCATACCTCCCGATTGTTAATGAACAGTATAATTTAAGAAAAAAAAGTTAGATTGTCTGAGACTTCAGTTTCTCATCGCCTTTCACTGGAGACAGCATTTGTTAATTCTGAGCTTCATGAGCGAGCAGAAGCGGAGACACGGGGACTTTCAGACACGGGACTCACTGTGAGTCTACAATGAGAAACGAGGATTCTCACACACCGGCCTCACTGTGAGTCCACAGAAGGGAATATGTTCAGCCCTCTGCCGCTGACCGTTTCCATACATCCCGATTGTTCATGAACTGAAAGTTGATAAAGATTAAGAATTGACAAACTTCCATATTAACGTGGCTGAAATTTAATTTTCTCCTCTCACGAGGAGACTCACGAGCCTTAGCTCGAGTGCCCACAGAAGACAACAAGGTCACCCTCGGCCGCTGACTGTTTCCATACCTCCCGATTGTTAATGAACAGTATAATTTAAAAAAAAAAGTTAGATTGTCTGAGACTTCAGTTTCTCCTCTCCTTTCACTGGAGACAGCATGGTGAGCTTTATCAGCGCCAGAAAGAAGTAAAACGCAGATGTTGACTCACTGGCTTTAGACAGAAAGTGCTGTCTTTTTTGTTTGTTCATGAACTGAATGTTGATAAACACTAGGAATTGAGAAGCGTTATGGGGAGTATCGGGCTCTTTTACACACTGGTCTAAATTGCAGCCTGTAAAGAAGGTCTCTCCTTTCACATGAGACAGCAGTTGTTCATTGTGAGCTGTCTCAGCGCCCAAAAGAAGCGAGATGCAGATGTTGACTCACGAGCCTTAGTTCAGTGCGCACAGAGGACAACAAGGTCACCCTCGGCCGCTGACTGTTTCCATACCTCCCGATTGTTAACGAACAGTATAGTGTAAGAAAAAAAGTTAGATTGTCTAAGACTTCAGTTTCTCATCGCCTTTCACTGGAGACAGCATTTGTTAATTCTGAGCTTCATGAGCGAGCAGAAGCGGAGACACGGGGACTTTCAGACACGGGACTCACTATGAGTCTACAATGAGAAACGAGGATTCTCACAGACGGCCTCACTGTGAGTCCACAGAAGGGAATATGTTCAGCCCTCTGCCGCTGACCGATTGTTCATGAACTGAAAGTTGATAAAGATTAAGAATTGACAAACTTTCATATTAAAGTGGCTGAAATTTAATTTTCTCCTCTCCTTTCACTGGAGACAGCATGGTGAGCTTTATCAGCGCCAGAAAGAAGTAAAACGCAGATGTTGACTCACTGGCTTTAGACAGAAAGTGCTGTCTTTTTTGTTTGTTCATGAACTGAATGTTGATAAACACTAGGAATTGAGAAGCGTTATGGGGAGTATCGGGCTCTTTTACACACTGGTCTAAATTGCAGCCTGTAAAGAAGGTCTCTCCTTTCACATGAGACAGCAGTTGTTCATTGTGAGCTGTCTCAGCGCTCAAAAGAAGCGAGATGCAGATGTTGACTCACGAGCCTTAGTTCAGTGAGCACAGAGGACAACAAGGTCACCCTCGGCCGCTGACTGTTTCCATAGCTCCCGATTGTTAATGAACAGTATAGTGTAAGAAAAAAAGTTAGATTGTCTGAGACTTCAGTTTCTCATCTCCTTTCACTGGAGACAGCAGTTGTTAAATGTGCGGTTTATCAGCATCAGAAAGAAGGAAAACGCAGATGTTAACTCACTGGCTTTAGACAGAAAGTGCTGTATATTTTCTCACTGTGAGTCCACAGAAGGGAATAAATTCAGCCCTCGGCCGCTGACTGTTTCCATACCTCCCGATTGTTAATGAACAGTATAATTTAAGAAAAAAAAGTTAGATTGTCTGAGACTTCAGTTTCTCATCGCCTTTCACTGGAGACAGCATTTGTTAATTCTGAGCTTCATGAGCGAGCAGAAGCGGAGACACGGGGACTTTCAGACACGGGACTCACTGTGAGTCTACAATGAGAAACGAGGATTCTCACACACCGGCCTCACTGTGAGTCCACAGAAGGGAATATGTTCAGCCCTCTGCCGCTGACCGTTTCCATACATCCCGATTGTTCATGAACTGAAAGTTGATAAAGATTAAGAATTGACAAACTTCCATATTAACGTGGCTGAAATTTAATTTTCTCCTCTCACGAGGAGACTCACGAGCCTTAGCTCGAGTGCCCACAGAAGACAACAAGGTCACCCTCGGCCGCTGACTGTTTCCATACCTCCCGATTGTTAATGAACAGTATAATTTAAAAAAAAAAGTTAGATTGTCTGAGACTTCAGTTTCTCCTCTCCTTTCACTGGAGACAGCATGGTGAGCTTCATCAGCGCCAGAAAGAAGTAAAACGCAGATGTTGACTCACTGGCTTTAGACAGAAAGTGCTGTCTTTTTTGTTTGTTCATGAACTGAATGTTGATAAACACTAGGAATTGAGAAGCGTTATGGGGAGTATCGGGCTCTTTTACACACTGGTCTAAATTGCAGCCTGTAAAGAAGGTCTCTCCTTTCACATGAGACAGCAGTTGTTCATTGTGAGCTGTCTCAGCGCCCAAAAGAAGCGAGATGCAGATGTTGACTCACGAGCCTTAGTTCAGTGCGCACAGAGGACAACAAGGTCACCCTCGGCCGCTGACTGTTTCCATACCTCCCGATTGTTAACGAACAGTATAGTGTAAGAAAAAAAGTTAGATTGTCTAAGACTTCAGTTTCTCATCGCCTTTCACTGGAGACAGCATTTGTTAATTCTGAGCTTCATGAGCGAGCAGAAGCGGAGACACGGGGACTTTCAGACACGGGACTCACTATGAGTCTACAATGAGAAACGAGGATTCTCACAGACGGCCTCACTGTGAGTCCACAGAAGGGAATATGTTCAGCCCTCTGCCGCTGACCGATTGTTCATGAACTGAAAGTTGATAAAGATTAAGAATTGACAAACTTTCATATTAAAGTGGCTGAAATTTAATTTTCTCCTCTCCTTTCACTGGAGACAGCATGGTGAGCTTTATCAGCGCCAGAAAGAAGTAAAACGCAGATGTTGACTCACTGGCTTTAGACAGAAAGTGCTGTCTTTTTTGTTTGTTCATGAACTGAATGTTGATAAACACTAGGAATTGAGAAGCGTTATGGGGAGTATCGGGCTCTTTTACACACTGGTCTAAATTGCAGCCTGTAAAGAAGGTCTCTCCTTTCACATGAGACAGCAGTTGTTCATTGTGAGCTGTCTCAGCGCTCAAAAGAAGCGAGATGCAGATGTTGACTCACGAGCCTTAGTTCAGTGAGCACAGAGGACAACAAGGTCACCCTCGGCCGCTGACTGTTTCCATAGCTCCCGATTGTTAATGAACAGTATAGTGTAAGAAAAAAAGTTAGATTGTCTGAGACTTCAGTTTCTCATCTCCTTTCACTGGAGACAGCAGTTGTTAAATGTGCGGTTTATCAGCATCAGAAAGAAGGAAAACGCAGATGTTAACTCACTGGCTTTAGACAGAAAGTGCTGTATATTTCTCACTGTGAGTCCACAGAAGGGAATAAATTCAGCCCTCGGCCGCTGACTGTTTCCATACCTCCCGATTGTTAATGAACAGTATAATTTAAGAAAAAAAAGTTAGATTGTCTGAGACTTCAGTTTCTCATCGCCTTTCACTGGAGACAGCATTTGTTAATTCTGAGCTTCATGAGCGAGCAGAAGCGGAGACACGGGGACTTTCAGACACGGGACTCACTGTGAGTCTACAATGAGAAACGAGGATTCTCACACACCGGCCTCACTGTGAGTCCACAGAAGGGAATATGTTCAGCCCTCTGCCGCTGACCGTTTCCATACATCCCGATTGTTCATGAACTGAAAGTTGATAAAGATTAAGAATTGACAAACTTCCATATTAACGTGGCTGAAATTTAATTTTCTCCTCTCACGAGGAGACTCACGAGCCTTAGCTCGAGTGCCCACAGAAGACAACAAGGTCACCCTCGGCCGCTGACTGTTTCCATACCTCCCGATTGTTAATGAACAGTATAATTTAAAAAAAAAAGTTAGATTGTCTGAGACTTCAGTTTCTCCTCTCCTTTCACTGGAGACAGCATGGTGAGCTTTATCAGCGCCAGAAAGAAGTAAAACGCAGATGTTGACTCACTGGCTTTAGACAGAAAGTGCTGTCTTTTTTGTTTGTTCATGAACTGAATGTTGATAAACACTAGGAATTGAGAAGCGTTATGGGGAGTATCGGGCTCTTTTACACACTGGTCTAAATTGCATCCTGTAAAGAAGGTCTCTCCTTTCACATGAGACAGCAGTTGTTCATTGTGAGCTGTCTCAGCGCCCAAAAGAAGCGAGATGCAGATGTTGACTCACGAGCCTTAGTTCAGTGAGCACAGAGGACAACAAGGTCACCCTCGGCCGCTGACTGTTTCCATACCTCCCGATTGTTAACGAACAGTATAGTGTAAGAAAAAAAGTTAGATTGTCTAAGACTTCAGTTTCTCATCGCCTTTCACTGGAGACAGCATTTGTTAATTCTGAGCTTCATGAGCGAGCAGAAGCGGAGACACGGGGACTTTCAGACACGGGACTCACTATGAGTCTACAATGAGAAACGAGGATTCTCACAGACGGCCTCACTGTGAGTCCACAGAAGGGAATATGTTCAGCCCTCTGCCGCTGACCGATTGTTCATGAACTGAAAGTTGATAAAGATTAAGAATTGACAAACTTTCATATTAAAGTGGCTGAAATTTAATTTTCTCCTCTCCTTTCACTGGAGACAGCATGGTGAGCTTTATCAGCGCCAGAAAGAAGTAAAACGCAGATGTTGACTCACTGGCTTTAGACAGAAAGTGCTGTCTTTTTTGTTTGTTCATGAACTGAATGTTGATAAACACTAGGAATTGAGAAGCGTTATGGGGAGTATCGGGCTCTTTTACACACTGGTCTAAATTGCAGCCTGTAAAGAAGGTCTCTCCTTTCACATGAGACAGCAGTTGTTCATTGTGAGCTGTCTCAGCGCTCAAAAGAAGCGAGATGCAGATGTTGACTCACGAGCCTTAGTTCAGTGAGCACAGAGGACAACAAGGTCACCCTCGGCCGCTGACTGTTTCCATAGCTCCCGATTGTTAATGAACAGTATAGTGTAAGAAAAAAAGTTAGATTGTCTGAGACTTCAGTTTCTCATCTCCTTTCACTGGAGACAGCAGTTGTTAAATGTGCGGTTTATCAGCATCAGAAAGAAGGAAAACGCAGATGTTAACTCACTGGCTTTAGACAGAAAGTGCTGTATATTTTCTCACTGTGAGTCCACAGAAGGGAATAAATTCAGCCCTCGGCCGCTGACTGTTTCCATACCTCCCGATTGTTAATGAACAGTATAATTTAAGAAAAAAAAGTTAGATTGTCTGAGACTTCAGTTTCTCATCGCCTTTCACTGGAGACAGCATTTGTTAATTCTGAGCTTCATGAGCGAGCAGAAGCGGAGACACGGGGACTTTCAGACACGGGACTCACTGTGAGTCTACAATGAGAAACGAGGATTCTCACACACCGGCCTCACTGTGAGTCCACAGAAGGGAATATGTTCAGCCCTCTGCCGCTGACCGTTTCCATACATCCCGATTGTTCATGAACTGAAAGTTGATAAAGATTAAGAATTGACAAACTTCCATATTAACGTGGCTGAAATTTAATTTTCTCCTCTCACGAGGAGACTCACGAGCCTTAGCTCGAGTGCCCACAGAAGACAACAAGGTCACCCTCGGCCGCTGACTGTTTCCATACCTCCCGATTGTTAATGAACAGTATAATTTAAAAAAAAAAGTTAGATTGTCTGAGACTTCAGTTTCTCCTCTCCTTTCACTGGAGACAGCATGGTGAGCTTTATCAGCGCCAGAAAGAAGTAAAACGCAGATGTTGACTCACTGGCTTTAGACAGAAAGTGCTGTCTTTTTTGTTTGTTCATGAACTGAATGTTGATAAACACTAGGAATTGAGAAGCGTTATGGGGAGTATCGGGCTCTTTTACACACTGGTCTAAATTGCAGCCTGTAAAGAAGGTCTCTCCTTTCACATGAGACAGCAGTTGTTCATTGTGAGCTGTCTCAGCGCCCAAAAGAAGCGAGATGCAGATGTTGACTCACGAGCCTTAGTTCAGTGCGCACAGAGGACAACAAGGTCACCCTCGGCCGCTGACTGTTTCCATACCTCCCGATTGTTAACGAACAGTATAGTGTAAGAAAAAAAGTTAGATTGTCTAAGACTTCAGTTTCTCATCGCCTTTCACTGGAGACAGCATTTGTTAATTCTGAGCTTCATGAGCGAGCAGAAGCGGAGACACGGGGACTTTCAGACACGGGACTCACTATGAGTCTACAATGAGAAACGAGGATTCTCACAGACGGCCTCACTGTGAGTCCACAGAAGGGAATATGTTCAGCCCTCTGCCGCTGACCGATTGTTCATGAACTGAAAGTTGATAAAGATTAAGAATTGACAAACTTTCATATTAAAGTGGCTGAAATTTAATTTTCTCCTCTCCTTTCACTGGAGACAGCATGGTGAGCTTTATCAGCGCCAGAAAGAAGTAAAACGCAGATGTTGACTCACTGGCTTTAGACAGAAAGTGCTGTCTTTTTTGTTTGTTCATGAACTGAATGTTGATAAACACTAGGAATTGAGAAGCGTTATGGGGAGTATCGGGCTCTTTTACACACTGGTCTAAATTGCAGCCTGTAAAGAAGGTCTCTCCTTTCACATGAGACAGCAGTTGTTAAATTGTGAGCTGTCTCAGCGCTCAAAAGAAGCGAGATGCAGATGTTGACTCACGAGCCTTAGTTCAGTGAGCACAGAGGACAACAAGGTCACCCTCGGCCGCTGACTGTTTCCATAGCTCCCGATTGTTAATGAACAGTATAGTTTAAGAAAAAAAGTTAGATTGTCTAAGACTTCAGTTTCTCATCTCCTTTCACTGGAGACAGCATTTGTTAATTCTGAGCTTCATGAGCGAGCAGAAGCGGAGACACGGGGACTTTCAGACACGGGACTCACTATGAGTCTACAATGAGAAACGAGGATTCTCACAGACGGCCTCAATGTGAGTCCACAGAAGGGAATATGTTCAGCCCTCTGCCGCTGACCGTTTCCATACATCCCGATTGTTCATGAACTGAAAGTTGATAACGATTAAGAATTGACAAACTTTCATATTAAAGTGGCTGAAATTTAATTTTCTCCTCTCCTTTCACTGGAGACAGCATGGTGAGCTTTATCAGCGCCAGAAAGAAGTAAAACGCAGATGTTGACTCACTGGCTTTAGACAGAAAGTGCTGTCTATTTTGTTTGTTCATGAACTGAATGTTGATAAACACTAGGAATTGAGAAGCGTTATGGGGAGTATCGGGCTTTTTCACACACTGGTCTAAATTGCAGCCTGTAAAGAAGGTCTCTCCTTTCACATGAGACAGCAGTTGTTCATTGTGAGCTGTCTCAGCGCTCAAAAGAAGCGAGATGCAGATGTTGACTCACGAGCCTTAGTTCAGTGAGCACAGAGGACAACAAGGTCACCCTCGGCCGCTGACTGTTTCCATAGCTCCCGATTGTTAATGAACAGTATAGTGTAAGAAAAAAAGTTAGATTGTCTAAGACTTCAGTTTCTCATCTCCTTTCACTGGAGACAGCATTTGTTAATTCTGAGCTTCATGAGCGAGCAGAAGCGGAGACACGGGGACTTTCAGACACGGGACTCACTATGAGTCTACAATGAGAAACGAGGATTCTCACAGACGGCCTCACTGTGAGTCCACAGAAGGGAATATGTTCAGCCCTCTGCCGCTGACCGATTGTTCATGAACTGAAAGTTGATAAAGATTAAGAATTGACAAACTTTCATATTAAAGTGGCTGAAATTTAATTTTCTCCTCTCCTTTCACTGGAGACAGCATGGTGAGCTTTATCAGCGCCAGAAAGAAGTAAAACGCAGATGTTGACTCACTGGCTTTAGACAGAAAGTGCTGTCTTTTTTGTTTGTTCATGAACTGAATGTTGATAAACACTAGGAATTGAGAAGCGTTATGGGGAGTATCGGGCTCTTTTACACACTGGTCTAAATTGCAGCCTGTAAAGAAGGTCTCTCCTTTCACATGAGACAGCAGTTGTTAAATTGTGAGCTGTCTCAGCGCTCAAAAGAAGCGAGATGCAGATGTTGACTCACGAGCCTTAGTTCAGTGAGCACAGAGGACAACAAGGTCACCCTCGGCCGCTGACTGTTTCCATAGCTCCCGATTGTTAATGAACAGTATAGTTTAAGAAAAAAAGTTAGATTGTCTAAGACTTCAGTTTCTCATCTCCTTTCACTGGAGACAGCAGTTGTTAAATGTGCGGTTTATCAGCATCAGAAAGAAGGAAAACGCAGATGTTAACTCACTGGCTTTAGACAGAAAGTGCTGTCTATTTTCTCACTGTGAGTCCACAGAAGGGAATAAATTCAGCCCTCGGCCGCTGACTGTTTCCATACCTCCCGATTGTTAATGAACAGTATAATTTAAAAAAAAAAAAGTTAGATTGTCTGAGACTTCAGTTTCTCCTCTCCTTTCACTGGAGACAGCATGGTGAGCTTTATCAGCGCCAGAAAGAAGTAAAACGCAGATGTTGACTCACTAGGTTTAGACAGAAAGTGCTGTCTTTTTTGTTTGTTCATGAACTGAATGTTGATAAACACTAGGAATTGAGAAACGTTATGGGGAGTATCGGGCTCTTTTACACACTGGTCTAAATTGCAGCCTGTAAAGAAGGTCTCTCCTTTCACATGAGACAGCAGTTGTTCATTCTGAGCTGTCTCAGCGCCCAAAAGAAGCGAGATGCAGATGTTGACTCACGAGCCTTAGTTCAGTGCGCACAGAGGACAACAAGGTCACCCTCGGCCGCTGACTGTTTCCATACCTCCCGATTGTTAACGAACAGTATAGTGTAAGAAAAAAAGTTAGATTGTCTAAGACTTCAGTTTCTCATCTCCTTTCACTGGAGACAGCATTTGTTAATTCTGAGCTTCATGAGCGAGCAGAAGCGGAGACACGGGGACTTTCAGACACGGGACTCACTATGAGTCTACAATGAGAAACGAGGATTCTCACAGACGGCCTCACTGTGAGTCCACAGAAGGGAATATGTTCAGCCCTCTGCCGCTGACCGATTGTTCATGAACTGAAAGTTGATAAAGATTAAGAATTGACAAACTTTCATATTAAAGTGGCTGAAATTTAATTTTCTCCTCTCCTTTCACTGGAGACAGCATGGTGAGCTTTATCAGCGCCAGAAAGAAGTAAAACGCAGATGTTGACTCACTGGCTTTAGACAGAAAGTGCTGTCTTTTTTGTTTGTTCATGAACTGAATGTTGATAAACACTAGGAATTGAGAAGCGTTATGGGGAGTATCGGGCTCTTTTACACACTGGTCTAAATTGCAGCCTGTAAAGAAGGTCTCTCCTTTCACATGAGACAGCAGTTGTTCATTGTGAGCTGTCTCAGCGCCCAAAAGAAGCGAGATGCAGATGTTGACTCACGAGCCTTAGTTCAGTGCGCACAGAGGACAAGAAGGTCACCCTCGGCCGCTGACTGTTTCCATAGCTCCCGATTGTTAATGAACAGTATAGTGTAAGAAAAAAAGTTAGATTGTCTAAGACTTCAGTTTCTCATCTCCTTTCACTGGAGACAGCATTTGTTAATTCTGAGCTTCATGAGCGAGCAGAAGCGGAGACACGGGGACTTTCAGACACGGGACTCACTAGGAGTCTACAATGAGAAACGAGGATTCTCACAGACCGGCCTCACTGTGAGTCCACAGAAGGGAATATGTTCAGCCCTCTGCCGCTGACCGTTTCCATACATCCCGATTGTTCATGAACTGAAAGTTGATAAAGATTAAGAATTGACAAACTTTCATATTAAAGTGGCTAAATTTAATTTTCTCCTCTCCTTTCACTGGAGACAGCATGGTGAGCTTTATCAGCGCCAAAAAGAAGTAAAACGCAGATGTTGACTCACTGGCTTTAGACAGAAAGTGCTGTCTATTTTGTTTGTTCATGAACTGAATGTTGATAAACACTAGGAATTGAGAAGCGTTATGGGGAGTATCGGGCTCTTTTACACACTGGTCTAAATTGCAGCCTGTAAAGAAGGTCTCTCCTTTCACATGAGACAGCAGTTGTTCATTCTGAGCTGTCTCACCGCCCAAAAGAAACGAGATGCAGATGTTGACTCACGAGCCTTGGTTCAGTGCGCACAGAGGACAAGAAGGTCACCCTCGGCCGCTGACTGTTTCCATACCTCCCGATTGTTAATGAACAGTATAATTTAAGAAAAAAAAAGTTAGATTGTCTAAGACTTCAGTTTCTCATCGCCTTTCACTGGAGACAGCATTTGTTAATTCTGAGCTTCATGAGCGAGCAGAAGCGGAGACACGGGGACTTTCAGACACGGGACTCACTGTGAGTCTACAATGAGAAACGAGGATTCTCACAGACGGCCTCACTGTGAGTCCACAGAAGGGAATATGTTCAGCCCTCTGCCGCTGACCGTTTCCATACATCCCGATTGTTCATGAACTGAAAGTTGATAAAGATTAAGAATTGACAAACTTCCATATTAACGTGGCTGAAATTTAATTTTCTCCTCTCACGAGGAGA
This sequence comes from Lates calcarifer, assembly GCF_001640805.2. NCBI lineage: Eukaryota > Metazoa > Chordata > Actinopteri > Centropomidae > Lates > Lates calcarifer. The sequence goes on along the minus strand of NW_026117427.1, from coordinate 43,428 downwards.
CTCGCGAGCCTTAGCTCGAGTGCCCACAGAAGACAACAAGGTCACCCTCGGCCGCTGACTGTTTCCATACCTCCCGATTGTTAATGAACAGATAAAAAAAAATGTTAGATTGCGAAAGCGGAGGCTTCTGCTCGCTCATTATACCCAGAATTAACAAATGCTCTCTCCAGGGAAAGGAGATGAGAAAGTGGAATCTCAGCCACTTTAATTAAAATATTTGTCACATTCTAATGTTAATTAAGCTAAGATAACATAAGATAAGATAATCCTTTATTAGTCCCACAATGGGGAAATTTACACCGTTGCAGCAGCAAAAGTGATTGAAAAGATAGAAAGACATAAATACAAGTAAGGGCAATATAAAAACAAGAGAGGGCTAAAAAAATATACACAACAGTATAAACATGACAATGTAGTAAAAATATTAACAGAAGAGCAATGTACACAGGACTTTATACATTTGAGACAGAAAATGAATGCAGATATTGCACATTTGAAAATGGAATTGCTCACAGTGAATGACTGATAGCAGCTGTTTTGGATTAATTAAAGTGCAGAAACCTAGTGAAAAACGTCCATGTGAGTACTAGTAGAAGTTCTGGTTGTAGAGTCTGACAGCAGCAGAAAGGAAGGACCTGTGATACCTCTCCTTCACACAGTTTGGGTGAAGCAGCCTATCACTGAAGGAGCTGCTCAGTGCTGTCAGACTGTCTTGCATGGGATGGAGCTCACTGTTCATCAGCTATCATACTCCTCTCACCCACCACCTCCACAGTGTCAAGAGGGCACCCCAGGACAGAGCTGGCTTTCTTGATCAGCTTGTCCAGTCTCTTCCTGTCTGCTGTCAAGATGCTGCTGCCCCAGCAGACCACTCCATAAAAGATGGCTGATACCATAACTCTGTCATAAAAAGTCCTCAGCAGTGCCCCCTGCACTCCAAAGGACCTGAGTCTTCTGAGCAGGTAGAGTCTACTCTGAGCCTTCTTATAAAGTGCAGTGGTGTTGTCTGTCCAGTCCAGTGTATTGCTCAACTGAACACCCAGGTACTTATAAGGTGTCACCATCTCAATGTCTCTTCCCTGGATGTTTACTGGTGCTGGGGGGGAGTGTCTGCTCCTGCGGAAATCCACCACCAGTTCTTTGGTCTTCCCTGCATTGATCTGGAGGCAGTTCCGCAGACACCAGTCCACAAAGTTCTGCGTCAGTTCTCTGTACTCCCTGTCATCCTCATTTGTGATGAGACCGACGACTGCAGAGTCGTCAGAGAACTTTTGCAGGTGGCAGTGAGGTGAATTGTATTGGAAGTCTGCAGTGTAAGGTTGGGTTGTTGTCTCACCTGGGTTGTTGTGAGGGAGAGGTTGGAGCAGGGGGGCTGTGTGTTGGGGAGTTACAGTCGGGATGTATGGAAACGGTCAGTGTGGACACACAGTGAGGCCGGTGTATGAGAATCCTCGTTTCTCACTGTAGACTCACAGTGAGTCCTATGTCTGAAAGTCTTTGTGTCTCCGCTTCTGCTCGCTCAGAATTAACAAATGCTGTCATCATTGAAAGGAGATGAGAACCTGAAGTCTCAGCCAATCTAACAGTATTTTTATTCTTAAATTATACTGTTCATTAACAATCGGGAGGTATGGAAACAGTCAGCGGCCGAGGGTGACCTTGTTGCCTTCTCTAACTAAGGCCAGTGAGTCCAAATCTGCGTCTTGTTTCTTTTTGGGTTAGGGTTAGGGTAAGGTTAGAGGTGATGGATTTTAGTGGCCACTGTCTTGGTTCTAGTGCACTGGCAACAGGGGCCTAGGTGAGGTTGGTACCTCGATGCACCTCCATTATAAGCTAAAAAAAAAAAAAAGGAGGGAAAAGAGAAAGGGAGAAAAGGAGGGAAAAACATCCTGGCCTCAAGGGTTGTTAAGGATCCAGGGACCTATTGGGTCAGAAGTCAGTCTAGAGGTTTATCTAGCATTAAAGAGAGACAAAGAGAGAGAGAAAAAAGAATTTATTAAAACTTAGAAATACTAGATTAATAGAAACATAAAAATCATGAATAAATTAATTAGTTGGCTTCATTGAAAGAAAACATTAGGGCTGCTCTGGGATATTAGGGATGTTCTTGCCAGGAGGTCACGTTACACACGAAAAAAGGTAAGGTAACTGGTCCTTTCATTGTGCCTAATAAGAACATTAATTAATTTTTTGTTTTAGGATTGATTTTCCTTTTTTATTTTTTAGGATAAAGGATCACTAAACTCTCAAAAATTACGGTGAAGAACCAGGTGAGTAATCACAGGTAGGTTTAATTTATTTATTTACAAAAAATAATACCTAAAAAGAAGAAAAAACAGAATTTGAAGGAGTGTGCATGAAGGTCTTTGAGAGTTCTTTATTTTGATTTTTGAGAAGGAAAGAGATTCAGGCTGCATTCAGTCCCTGAGGGTTTTTAATTTTTCTATCCACAGGGCCTTGTGTCTCCTCCATTGACCCTCCATCCACGCCGGGTTCGACTGGATTCCAGTGATGGAGAGGTATTGAATTGGGTGAATTTGAAAGTGTTGGACCAATGGGGTGGTCAGTCTGTCTTCCCCAATGGTATACAAGTGTTGTTTTAATTGTGTTAATAATGGTTGACCTGTTTCTCCTATGTAAATTAGGTTGCAGACACAGCAGGTTCTGGCGTAGACCAGGTTCTGTGTTTGGAGTGAGAGGTTTTCTATTATTGGGGCATTGGCTCCCCCGTGTGGGTTATTAAGAAGTTTTCTGGGGTGAAAGGCCCAATGTTCTTCTCCTCTCTGTTCTGGTCTCTGTCTTTGAAACTTAGCTCTTACCAAGGCATCCTTAAGATTTTTTTTTCTTAATGCTGAGATTGGTAGATAGTATCTAAGTTGGTCGTGCTGCAACATAAATTTTTCAAAATTGTTCTTGAGTTGATTTTGTAGGGGTAAGTAAAGTTTGGAATAGGTGGTGACTAGGGGGACTATTTTATTCAGGTCTCTGGTATGATTCTCGTGGTGATGTCCCTGCCCAGCAGCCCCAGTCAGAGGGCCATCCTATGAGCGAGTGGGAGTGAGGGTGGCCAGAGTGGTCTTTTTTATGGTTCGTAAGAACTGTCCAGAGTAGCCCCTCTTCCTTAGACTTTTAAAGAGAATAGAAATTGATTTCTGCATGTCTGCTTCACAGGATGAGATTCTATAGAAGCGAATAATTTGGGATTTAACAATGCCTCTAAATGTGTGTTTGGGGTGATAGCTGGTCTTATGGAGAAGGGCATGAGTCTCGGTTGGTTTTAAAAAGGTAGTTTCTTCTTCTTGTTGTTTAGATTTCCGTAAAAAACTGTAGTGTCTAGAAAATTGACTTCAGAGGATTAGGTTATATTAAACTTTAATAAAAGAATGGTGATTGTTTAATATATGAATAAACTCTTGGAATTTTGCCTCCCCATATTGCCAGGCCCCAATGATGTTATCCAAGAATCTAAAATAGAAGCAAGGTTTCAGAGGACACTTTTCCAGTGCTTCCTGCTCCCGCTCGCTCATGTACAGGTTGGCGTAGGAGGGTGCATAATGGTGTCCCATCATAATACCTTCTGCCTGCAGGTACTGCTTCTGATCAACTCAAAATCATTATATTTCAGGCACACCTGTAGGAGTTGCTGGATCTCTGTATCAGGCCTTTTTGAGTCTGGGTACCTCTGGAAGATAGTCTTGACCGCTCTGAGGCACATCTCTGTGTTTATGTTAGTATGCAGGCTGTCGATATCTATTGTGAACAGCATGGCTGTTGGGGGGAGGACCAAAGGACGGATCAGATCTAGGAAGTGGTAAGTATCTTTCCGGTAACTTGGGTGTTAGTTAGAGAGAGGGCTGAGGAAAGAGTCTATATACAAAGAAATGTTGTAGGTGGCACTACTGCAGTCGGAAACTATCGGTCTACTAGGGGGACTGCGTAGGGCACAGTGGGGTTCTTTGTGGATTTTTGGAAGGAGATAAAAATGTCTGTTACGTGGAGCGGTGGGTCCAAGCAAAAAATCCTGTTGTTTAGCAGTAATGTACTTTGAGTTGTATAATTTATGGACTATTTCTTGGATTTTAGATTGGGTTTGGGTTTGAAGGCTCTCTGGGATGAGTTTATAAGTATTTTGGATTGGCCAGTTGTCTGTTGGCTTCCATGGAGTATTGTTATTTGTCCATGATGACTATTTTGGATCCTTTGTCAGCGGGTTTGATTATGATGTTGGGATTATTTTGCAGGTCCTTCAGAATTTTTCTCTCCTCCAAGGGAGAAGGATCGTCTGCCTGTGGAGGAGGTACATAAGAGTTGAAAAATTCAATGTCCTTGCAGATGAGGGCCCTGACTAGTTCGCCCAGGTGTTCCCAGGCTGGTTCCCAGTTGGATGTGAGGGTGAAGGACGTGATGTTGGTGTTAAAGTTCTGAAAGTAATCTAAGGGCTTAATTCTCCTGTGATACAAATAAAGGTCCCTACGCAGTCGGTAGGGTGGTAAGGTGGTAGAGAGCTATAAATACCCCTGTGTGTTGCAGGTAGTCTCTGTTATGGTTCCCAGTTTCTTTTCTATTAGAGGGACATTTTGGCCTATATCTCGGGAACTGAAAGTGTTATGGACTTGGGAGTGGGTTGCAGGTGCCCTAATACAGCATTTTATTCTGATACATATACACTAACAAAAACATAATTGCTCCTTGCATTAGGACCCCTCAGAGATGTGTATCTACTTACAACTAAATTCAAACAAACTTCTGTTATCCTTTGTATTTAAACAGAATAGCAAACCCTTGGCCAGGACCATTGCTGGCCTTCTGGCCAGGACAGGACCAGTGTAGGGGGTCTGGGCCCCAGCATGGAGGTCTTCAGACTCCCTGTGAGGGAGAGGTGAAGGTGGGAGCTGCTGAAGGGAGTGCTTGATGCTATGGATGAGGCTGCTGAAGCCAAACAGGACATTGTTGCCAGCTCACATGGTCGCACAATTATTATTCTCTTTGTCTTTAAAGCGAATGGATGCTGATGGCATGGATGAGGGGGAAAAGGAGGGGTGGAAATGAGGACAGTGGAAAGAGAATTTAAAAAATAAAAACTGGTCTTAAAAACATATAGTTTGGATTGTGTTTTTTACTGTTACAGTAATCACGATTATAACTGTGGCTACTGTCATTCAACATTGTTTAAATATTCAAGGGCAATAATAATACGCTGCATAAATGATAAAGAAAACATCTTGTTTACATGACCTATACAAAGCACTGGCAGTCATATCTTGCTGATGTCTTCAGAGCAGTCATTTGTGAGAGGAGGAAGTTGAAATGTGTTTTCATGCCAGGGCCACTAGATGGCAGCAAGAGACTGCACATTAAGCCAGGATCAGTCACTTTGACACTTGATGATCCCCACTTTGGCAGGCAGAAGAGCCTCCAGGAAAAGACAAACACATTAATGTGGCTTGGCTGTGATGGTGGCCTATGTGCTATGCCACACAAACAATATAATATGAAGTCCTTACATATCACTTGTTTTTTTTTTGTTCTGTGACAACGCTGGCTTTTGAAGCAGGTTACAATAGGTAACCAGGCAGTCTCAGTAAATAAGTTATAGGCAGAGTGATATGATAGTGATGAGTCATTTTTTCATTTGACAATGGTTAGGTGTGCTGTCTTTGAGCATATTCTAAATGTCTAGCTAGCTTGGTCAGAACTACTTGTTGTATAGCTTCTATTATTACCTATTTGTCTTCAACACCAGACCATGATCTTCACCCTCATCCTAACCACTCCCTACCACATGCCTGGAAAAAGAGAAAACAAAAGTATGTGTCACAAACTTGGAAGTACCATCTGTAACCATTGTGGAGTTGGGAAACACAAAAGCATAGTAAATTGATTTAGTAGATTTGTATCTTTGGCTAGGACGGTCATATACTCATGGGAAAAAAGTACCTCTGGTTTCGTACTGTGCCCAGCTACCTACCTGTCAAATTTGGTGCCCATAGCACCACCTACAGTACATTAAAGTCAAGTTTGACAAAATCATGCATGAAAAGGGGCCAAATGGACTTTAGTTGCTCCTAAACACTTTCTATGGGGGATGCAACTTCAGGTCACTGCCACCTTCAAAGCAAAAGTTATTCAACTAAAACCAACTGCACCTTGGGTGCAGGGTGGCTGAAAGCCCCTGTCCTCAAGTTGCACTTCACAAAAGTCATTACTCAAACCCTACACCAAAGAGGTGAATGAAGAAACTTTTAAAACTGCACTACTGTGTCTTCTTCATGAAAGTAATCATGAAGGTAGTTTGTTTGTGTGTCTTCAAGAGACCAAAAGGTCAAATTTTTCTTTTGCACATTTTCCTACAGGAGTGGTCTTCTACCATTGCTATACTATACTAAGATAGTGGGTGAAATATTTCACGGGGCTCTGAGATCAGAATTACTTTTTGCACATGTCAAGAGAGGTGAATGAAGGCAGTGGCTTTGTAGGCTTCTTTGACATTGGCACAGATCAAGGGTTTTATTTTCGGTGGTAGGACAATTAACAAACTGTGTAAATCCAGTCAAGCGGGAGGAGAAGCAAAAACATGACTGAAGTCTCCTGATATTCTCCTGACTCAATTCTCTTGGTGCAGAGTATGGTCTCATACCAACTTCCAATAATTCAATATGGCAGTTAACCAACTGTGAGACTGCCAGGAGTCTCTCAGGGAGCCCTGTTGGTAGCTTTAACCATTAAACAATTGAAAGTACTAAGGGCACAGAAGAGTATAAATTAGACTTGCACTTTAAAGTAATTTCTATACTAGTTTGTTTACTGTTTTGTAGAATTTAAACTATAATTTGTATGAGTGACTTAAAAACAATGCAAAGTGTGCAGGGTGACTGAACAAAATTAATATTTTGTATTTTATCTTATTTCTTTAATTGACTTCCTACTTCCAGTGTAAACAGTCATTTGATGGATGGCGTTTGGACTACATGGTGAGTTCTCTTCAGAATTTTCTCAGTAATCATACCCTGAGAAATATCAACCAAAATGGCTTAAAATGATAACCAAACAGGCTTATGATGAGTAGTCCTGTTCCAAGTGTTGGAAACATTCCATTTTGGTCCGTACTGACACGATAGCATCACGCAGTTGCTGCAAATTTGTCACCTGCACATCCATTTCTAGAACATGCAACTGAACATGAACTAGTAACAGCAAAATGTGGTGGCTCTAAATTTTTTACTAAATCTTTATTTTATTTTTGTTCCATTTTTATTGTACAAAAGTGATGAACTGGAGATATTGGTGAAGACTCAGAAAGTATACCGTGAGTGCAGCCTCCTGTGTTTTACTGAAACATGGCTGAATCAAAACATCTCAGACTCCAGTATGGATCGACCTGGTTTCACTCTCATACGGTGAACTGAATGTTGATAAACACTAGGAATTGAGAAGCGTTATGGGGAGTATCGGGCTCTTTTACACACTGGTCTATATTGAAGCCTGTAAAGAAGGTCTCTCCTTTCACATGAGACAGCAGTTGTTCATTCTGAGCTGTCTCAGCGCCCAAAAGAAGTGAGACGCAGATGTTGACTCACTAGCCTTAGTTCGAGTACCCACACTGCAAATTTTGGCTTTTGGAATAAACTCCCTGTGAGTCAGAAACAACTCAATTTTAGTGTACATGCGTGACCAATGCATACAGAGTTGAGTAAAAATAACTTCTTCTTTTTTTTTAGTTGATCTTGAACCCCTTTTTCTGAGTTAAAATTTTACTCCTCAGGCGTTCAAGTTCTAATCTGATATAGAGTATATGTAACACTAAAACTGAGTTAATTTAAATATTAACGCATTACCAGTGTTAGGAGGAACACTTAAAATGTATTTAATTCAACCCTTTTTTCAGAGTTAACAATTCTATATTACTCATATATTATTATTACTATGGAAAAATTACTGCTGCGCAATGTACTGTTTACAACACAGTTTTTATTTTAAATTTAAACCACCTTCAAGGTCATAACAGTGCAGCTCAATTTGTATAAAACAGTCAATAACATACACAATGCATTACATTTTGTTATCAGAACAATAAATACATAACAGCAGTGTTTAGTGCAACATTGTGTAACATGAGGTAAACCATTGATCAACATGATCTGTATTTTGATCAGGAGGTTTCATTCAGAACCTTTTGCGAGGCTGGTTTTGAAAATTCCGAAGCTGGAGATTTTTGATGGAACTGTGAAGTGAGGTGTTCATCTTGTTCTCATCAGGCTGTAATTAGGAATTTGGAATGACTGAATCAGCAGAAGTAAACATGAATAAACTGACAAACCTGAAGAAATGTGTAAATGGTAATGCAATGCTGATGATTTCAATGATGATGGTAAATACAGAGCTGAGTAAAATCCCTCCTACCCTGCTTTTACTGTGATAGACCAAATTACACAGAGGGAGGCTGTAAGCACTTGAGACTGAAGTGTACATGAAGAGGCTTCCCTCTCTGATGATAATGGTAATTACGGCACTCATTTAAAGGCATCTCCATCTCCAAGGTTGATTACAAGAAGAGTGAGTTTACATGGAGGAGTTTAGTATTTTGATCTTTTTAACTTTTTTTTTTTTTAGCCTAAAATAAAGAGAAGCTGAATTATTCCATCTCATAATGTTGTAGTTTACATGTTACAGTACATTTTCCTGTAGCTGGTACACTACACTAACAATGAACAGAGGTCTTAATTCTGGTTTGGAATAAAAGTGTAAAGCTAAACCTTCAGCTTTGTGATGTCTTGTCGCTAGTAAAATTAGCTAATATGCACTGATGTAGTATGAGCAGGCTTCAAACACAACATGAGTAAAAAAAATTGAAATAGCAGAGTGAATGTAAAATATGTTCAAATGTGTTTTTTGGAAGATCTGATATATTTTTGAATGTTGGTTTTTCTCCTAATCATGACTCACCAGAGAAAACCACAGCTCTGCTCTCTGTTTAAACATTGAAACAACGACCTCCTGTGGCCTTGAGAATAATGACTGCTGTCTCTCAGAGGTAAAGGTGGCTGAAGTGGGACATTGTTATCACAAACTGTATGACCTCGACAAAGGAGACAAGTGTTGGCATGCTGTTTCCTATCAACAGTCAGTGTTGGTTTATTTTATTTTAACCATGACCACCACGATTAGATGAATCATCCAGCTCACCGGACCATCTTCATGTGGATGTAACTGACTAACTGAAATTACTCCACTGTTGATTTGGACTCCCACAGTGACCTGGCTCTTCTCTTGACTCACACCAGCCACAGAACAGAGATAAAAACATATTCCAGCTCTTCCTTTGAAATAAAATAACAGACATACAGTACAGGAAGTGAAAGTACATAAACATCCATTCACAAAATCAGAAGGTGGTCCTGTAAAATCTGTCTTGAGGAAAAGTTCCATCATTGGCCTGCAAACCAATGAAGAATGAAAACTGCTCTGAGGCCAGAAACATATGATCTGATATTTAACATTGCTCCTGGTGTTTGATTCACTGAAAAAAATACTGGATTAATCTTAATCAGCAAAGAAAACAATCTTCGCTTTCAACATGTTTGCAGACAGTTTCTACTTCCACATCCAGCAGATCTGATATAGGTCCAACACTCACTGAGAAAATCTACATTGATATAAAATACAAATATTCCTGAGAAAAATAAGTGGTTCTTTAGCTGCTAAGCTCACCAGCTAAACTCTAACTGTGTCTGTCTGCTGAGCAGGTAGTGTACGGTGGCTTCATTAAAGCTTACTCACTCACACAGCTACCTGCTGCTGTGAGTGATACTTTGAGAGTGGAGTTTTGGGAGGAGAAAACCAAAATACTGAGCTGAGAGGTTAAAACGTTCGGTAAATAAATGTGTAGTCGGAGACATTCCAAACTATTTTTAAGATTAAGGTAAATATAAACTGATCAGATTAAGACAATAAGCCATCAGTTTGCACATCAGTGTTCCTATTCATTTTTTACCTTCCCAGATGGTTTTACTGGCTTACAGAGACACACATGACACATGGTTTGAAGACAGGGGTAGAGTGCTCTGAATGATTCCTGACCCATTCCTAAACTGTTGCATGCACTCACTTACACTATGTTGCCAGTTTGTTGGGTACACCTAGTTAAAACTAATCCAAACTCAAAGTGCTCATGATACGCCTTCTGTGTAGACAGGATGTATTACAACAGCTGCACTGAATTCCTCCATCATGAAGGTTATCATTTGTAGTTTTTGTTGTTGTTTTGAAGAGGTTTTATGTTTTATGATCATTTTTGGCAGCTACAATTTGTGATGCAGTTGAAGTATGGACCATTATTCTAAAAGGTAAAGTGTTTCTAATATTTTGTCCACCACCTTTATATGAATGAGGCGAAACACCTCTCAGTATAATACAGCACAGTTCAGAGGCTCTGCAGTGTTTCCAGAGTCAGTCTTCCACTATGGGCTAGATTCCAGGAGTTAGACTGTAAGGCACAGAAGGAGAGATGGAGTCAAAGTGTGAATTAAAAGGTGTAATGGGAAGTTAGCTGTGTGTTTTGGTCTGATGCTACAGTCACAGACATTCGCGTCTAAAGGGCTGGCCCTGCTGAAGGGAGCTGTCTGTGAGGGAAAGGCAGCGCCATACAACCTGGAAGCTGAAAAAGGATGGAGCTTTTAGCTCTCTGTGAGAAATGACTCACAGTGAGCTACACCTTTAAGGACACACCCTCTATGTCTCATACACACACACACACAGAGGAAGAAGTCAGTCTCTCAGAATGTCCACAGCTAATCTGCTAACCCCTGACAGCATGTTAAAAAAAGTCCATCCTTACAGCTGTCTCTTCACTCATCACATCATTTCTTCACCAACCCTTCATTCATTGCCCTGGCTGACTGTTCCCAGGAGCCTGTTGTCTCATCTGAACTGGAAAACAGGAGGTAATGCTGGGTTTCCTGGAGCAGATTACACAGCCGTATCACTGACAAGACATTTCACCCTGACTACAACTGGTAACTCAAAAAAACAAAAAAAGATGTTCACACAGTTAAGCCTGGTAGCGAGAGAGCTAGTGAATTGCTTGCTGCAGTAAATATTGTGTGAATAATAAGAGCTCAGGAGACTCTTGGGCTAAAACCAGGCTTTTTTTTTTTAAATATTTATTCGGTTCCATTTCCTTTTTAAACAGAAAGAAACAGTAAAAAAAAAGAAAAGGAAAACATAAAAAAGAAAACATAATTTCCATTTCCATTTCCAAAAGACAAAACCGAAAGGGTATAGGCTGAAGCTAAAGCTTTAAAAAAAAACACCTACCCCTCTTCCCTTACAGTTAGATAAGTCACTAATATGGTTAAGGACATCAGCAGGCACAAGTTTTTAACATCATCATTGGTACTGTCTATATTTCCATAATATATTTTGTGATTAAACTATTCTTATAAAGTTTTTTTAATGTATTGGGAGTACTACATGTTTTAACTTCCTCAGAGCAATTATTCCATAGTTTCACACCCCAGACAGACAGACAATGATTTTTTACAGTTGTTCGTGTCTTAGGTTTTTCAAATATGAATGTTCCTCTCAGATTATACATGCCATTTCTCATTATAAACAACTTCTGGATACTTTGAGGTAACTGACCATTTTTAGCTTTGTACATGATTTGCATTGTGTTGTAATCTACTAAATGTCTAAATTTCAGTATGTTTAGTTGAATAAAAAGTGGATTTGTTGGTTCTTGATAGGATTTTTTGCTTACAATTCTTCTTACAATTCTGGCTTTTTTTGCAGTAGGAAAATAGCATCTGTATTTGTTTTATATGTATTCCCCCATACCTCTACACAATAGGTCATGTATGGGACTATGAGTGAATAGTATAGTGTGTATAATGATAATTTACTTACAAGATCTTGTGCTTTATACAGTATTGCAATGGATTTTGACATTTTTGCTTTGACATGATTTATGTGTGATTTCCAACTTAATTTACTATCAATTATTACTCCTAAAAATTTAGTTTCAAGCACTGTGTTGATTTCAACTTCATCTATTTTAATCTTCCTATGTGCCTTTGGTGCCCGGTTTCATACATTTCGTTTTACCTATGTGTAAAGATAGTTTATTAACGTCAAACCATTTTTAAATTTTTTGCAGTTCCTTCTCTACTGTATCCAAAAGTTGTTCAAAGGGCTCCCCACTACAAAACATAGTTGTGTCATCAGCAAATAATATACATTTCAGTGTCTTCGAGACCAGGCATATATCATTTATGTATAAGATGAAAAGCAGAGGTCCAAGTATTGAGCCCTGTGGCTGTGAGGTTGAGGGGACATTCAGTGAAAATGCAGACAGATACTGGGTCAAAGGCAGCATTAGGGTGACACAAAATCTATGGGAAATTCACACAGTTTTTATGGTGTACGCAGGACATCAAGTGCACATGAAAGGACTGACAGGCGTGGCTGTTGAGTGGCACGGCCAAATTTCAAGGCTTCCAAGTTGATGTTATGAAGGGGGATGACAAAAATCCAGCTAGACTGAACGGTCAAGAAGCTGTCATGTGGTTCCACTCACCTGTAGGCCATATTGGAAAAACAAGGCCATATGCTATCAGACCCAAGATGGAAGCTGACCTGGACACTGATCAAGAATGGGTTTTGGAGCCTGTGATGATCAGTGAGTGGGCCACACCCATCGTTCCACTCCGCTAAGGGTCGCAGGGGGGCTGGAGCCTATCCCAGCTGACACTGGGCGAGAGGCAGGGTACACCCCGTTTAGTTTTTTCTTTTGTTTATATAGTCATATAACTATGAATCCCTTCCTGTGACATCATTTCAGCATACATATTGTGATAGCTGTTTATTTCTTGACTGTGCTTGAAAGGGTTGAGATTATACATGCATTAATGCACATTAAATCTTAGTGAAATCATCAACTCTGAAAAGAGATAAGGAGGTGCAGCAGCTTCCTGCACACCTGTTCCCTCTCCCCAGAATGCTGTACTGTATATACCTGCAGGACCATCTATTGCCTATCACAGACTAAAACCCATTAGGATATGGTTACCTGATGTAAATAATCATTGGACAAAAGAATCCAAGCCTGTCTGGTTTTAACCTGAGCTTTCAGGTGGCTTTAGTTACGTTCAGTAGCATGTTCACATAGATGATGGCTAGGTGTAGTGGCCATGCTAAACCTATAAGTTTGACCTGAGGCCAGTGCTAGAGGAAAAACCATGGGCTCAAAAAAATGGTTTATCTCCTTGTGAGCATGAAAGTGCAGCCAAAAGAATAAATGCTGAAGGGTGGCGCTAAGTCACAAGTAACAGAAGGAAGCGGAAAAAGTGGAGGGAGCAAATAAATATGTTAACATATCACTCATAAAGAATGAGCAAAAGCTGTAAAAAAAGTATTTATTACAATCCTCACATTTTCTTGTGAAGAGATATGGTGTGGTTTGTGTTGCACAATAAGCTGCTGCAGTGGCTTTCTTTTATTTCATTCTTTCATTGTTGGAGCTTTAATTGAAGCATTGATTCATTTCTGTCTGCAGAATGCTAAGTATGCTGTGGAATACACTGTGAAACTCAGATATTCTCAGGTGCAGAAGCTCTGTCTTACTGCTGTAGATCTATCTTTGTTTATCTTCAGCTTTATATGAGCAGCAGCAGCAGCTCTTCCCCATCCTCTGTTATTTGCACTAAACTGTCCATAATTACACTTGGTATATTTGTGAAATCATCTTCTAAGTTGAATGAAATGATATTGTGATTCTGTTCTAGTGTTAAACAAATGTCACCTGAGGAGACCCAGTTTTCAGCAGCCTCAAGTTTGGATGTGAAGATCCATTTAGAGACATCCAGTATGCACAAAGGCTTGGTGTGTTTACTGAGGGCACTTTGAAGCCGAGCGTTGAAAGGCTTGTTGTTCCACCATTGAGCATTTACAAGGAAAATATATCAGTGCTTCTGCTTCACTTCATCTCTCTACAACATGACTTGTGTCTTTTTTCTCTTTTTGCTGATGCCCCGCTTTAAAGCTGTAATATGTTCCTGTATTCTGAAATCTACAAAACTTTCTCACATTAAAACACCAATAAGCAAATACAGTTCATTCGACATTATCCAGTCTGTCTTTCAGTGGTTCTTCTTTTTGCCTGAAATGAGCTCTTCAGTGAGCTTAGGATGTTTTCAAGTGTAAATCATTTGCTGTTAGTGTGTCATATGTTCATAGTAGTAAGTTGTGTTATGTTGTGGGACAACAGTGTGCATTAACAACACATTCAAGTCACTTTAGAATCCATGCTGGTGTGTCTAAAGGTGCCTCCACAATAACCTTTCTAGTCACATTCAAATAAACTACGGGGTTTCATCTCATTGGATTCTTAGCACGTCCAAGACCAGGTGACCTACACTCAGTACTGTGCCTGAACGCATCTTTCAGTTATTTATTGGTGAGCTTTTTATGACACCAGAGAGCATAAATTAACACACTGAAAGTGAAAAGGTAGGTCCATGTAGCACTGATGATGCAGGGTGATGTCATCAAAACTGTCCAATGAGTGAGACACCTGTTGGTCCATGTGACTTCATGATAACTTTATTGTAAGTCACTGCAATTGAAAGCCAATAGGTCATTTTCTCTTTTTGTGGTTTGGTTGAACTGAACCTTTAATTGCATCTTGAAATTTCGACATTTTATCTCGTAACAGAAAGACGACCCCTCTGCTTTTTACTTGTGCACTTGGTCTCTGGCAGTGAGAATGAGGATTTGCTCTGCAGGAAATACAGATTCAAAAGTTCTCTCTGTTGTGAACTCTAATCAGCTAAAGTCTTTAAGCTCCACTAAATCAACCCCAGGCCTCAGGTCATTAAAGGTGTCATCCTAATGCTAACAGCTCTCTGTTGTGGAGGCTGTGCTCTGCATTCTCACTAACACTGTGTGTTTGCTGCTGTGGACCTTTTTCTGTTGGTGTTTTTATTGAAGTTCAGTGACTCAGTGTGCAGTTCCATACCATAAACTACTTAACAGGTGTTACAAATTACATGAGCGGCAAATGGACCAGATTTCTCCCGGCTCATTTGGACATAGGTTATCTACTGTATCATAGTGTTTAGCATGTTTATAGCAGGGTGATGCTGCTGAGGCTGTATTCCTGAAAACCAATATCTTCCTCTTTGCAGGTGAGACAGGAAGCAGTTTGTGTTATTGTGTGAAGAAGTATTAAGATCCTTCACATAAGCAAAAGTCTCACAAAATAACACAAACAAACTAACCAATCGAGTTCCAGCAGCTCCTGTGTTCTAAAACTCCTGTTTTTCTCAATGGAGTCTGGTGGTGATATAAAGTGATGTTTGTGGTTAAACAAAACTGATCCAACTCTTTAATAAAAAGCTCTTTGACAGTGTCCATTTGATTACATTGCAGCAGCTGACTTCAATTGATAACGCACCGATTCCAAAGATTTTTGTCCCTGTCAATCATTTACACCCAAAAACATGAGGCCTAGGTTCAAAAAATACCAGTTATCCTTTACTGAAACACAGGATTATTAGTCCTGTGATGTGAACACATTAACTTGTATCTCTTCTCCACAGGTAATGTCAGCCCTTATGGGTGGTGAGCCACCATGTCCCCTAGCATTAACCCTTTTCCATTTAACGGTGTAGATGGACAGCTGTAGGACTTATGGTCTCACTCTAAAGAAATGTAGCTCTTTCTGTTCAGTCAGTTGTATGTGATAATTTCTTAGTCATTCTTTTAACAGTGAAATATTAACTCTGTGCTGTAATTAGACACATGATCATTATGTGTCAAACCTGTGAGTGCCCACGGAACTTTTGCTGAGGAAGCTAAAGGCAAAACTCCTCTGACAATTGAAGATATTTATGTGGTAATGAGGTTAATAATTATTTAAAAACCCTGCCAGTCGATATGACCACAACTTTTGAAAAATATCTGGTTTTGTGCCTTGGAGGAGACTTGTTGATATTTGCAAATTACATTTTCCTGCATGTGAATTCCATTTTAGTGATAACAGAGTGTTATGTAAAGCAATCGATTCATACGTTGCTAGACAAAGGGAACATTTTGGGCTGACTATTCTCTGGTTACCAGTTTACTGATCAGAAAAGGATACTGTTTATCTGCAGGCATGTTGATGAGAAGCTGATGTCATTGTATTTTGATTCCCACAGCTTACCAGGATACTGTAGAGTGATTAACAGTCAAAGTCAGCCTGATGTACATCTGCCTCATTAGCCTTCCCAGAGAGAAATGGAGCAGTCTTGTAACATTACTTCACATATTTACACTCCAGTAATTTGAAATTACAAAGTCAGAGCCTCATTGCTGCATCTTTTATCAGTGAGATTAATTGTCTTGTCACAAGTGCATAATTTTATTGGCTAAGTGGGCAGGGCCATGAGGATGGAAAAAAGAAAAAGAGAAAAATGAAGTCATCTGACTCACACAGAGCATATCAACTACTACAATCTATTCACATACATATCAACACACATCAAGCCTACGGTACCACCTGAATGCGAAGCATGTTGCAGCGAGCACAGAAACCACTGGAGCTGCTAGCGCTAGCAAGCCAATAACGTAATAACAAACCGATGGACAAACCCATTAATCCTGTCTGACCTCAGTAGTCACAACAACAATGGTCAGACACACCTGGATTAATCGGTTTGTCCAATAATGTAAGACAGGAAATAAAAGAGCTGTACGTAGTTCAGGAAATAGTGGAGCTGTGCACAAAGCTCAGAAAGCACAGCCCCACCTAGAATATTTTTCTCCAGCTGCCACTGTGGTCAGCGCTACCTGCATGGTTGTGTACCAGGTACGTATGTTTCTGTTGTTTCAGTTAGAGTCAAAGATCAAAACTGTTCAAAGATTTTTTATCTTTATGTGTGGGGTATAAAAAATCTGTTGAGATTTAGAAAATCTTTGTGTTCCATACATTGTCTGGGTTTATAATAACCTCTCAACTATACATTATCCCTTATATATTTGTCCTCCCAGGTACATGTCTGATCATTTCTCTTGTGTAATTACTTAGTATTTTTGTTCTTTCTGTTGCAAGCAGAGTCACTTTGTATGTAGACCCTCACTAATGTTTGGCCTCTCTTCTGCCCTCACTTCAGGTACTCTAATCTGTCCTCCTCAAGCCGACACTCAAAGATAGACCACCCTGTTGTTACCAGTTCTGGGGATAACCCACCCACCCACATTGACTTAAGGTATGCAAATTTTCTAAATAAAATAAATCACATTAAAGGTGTAGTTACCTTAATCAAAGGCCCCAGTTATGGCAAAATGAATTGGAAATGCAAGCTGTGTAACTTCACAACATCAAAAAGATCAGACCTGTTGAAGTACAGCCGACTAATACATGGGCATTTTGGTCGAGTCCATTCCATACCCTGTCTCTATGCAGATTGTCCTTGCACCCTCAGGACACTGGGGTGCACTAAGGACACATTTGTCAAGGCATCATTCCCAGGTAACCGAGCCAAGCAACATCCTTTCGTTCATGTGCATAGTCTGTAACTCATGCTCTTTTGACAATGAGAGTATTTTATACATATTAGGAGCCATCTACAAAAGTTTGAAACTGTGCCTTGTGTTTTTGAGGGTTGTGATTTCAAGACCAACATATATGCAACATTTCACAGCCATAAGAGTAGAAAACACAACCTACATACATTGGAAGATTTTAAGACCACTGTTCTTCATCAACACCAAAACAAGCCGGACGAAGAAAGTGACTTTGTTGAGGATGAAAATGACTGTGGTTCTGTCTTTGAGGAGGAGGATGACTTGAAAAAAGTAATTACTAAGAGAGTGGGGTTGCTTCTCCTGAAAATGGAGAGCATTTTCAGTGTCTCCAATACATGCATAGATGAACTAGTAAAGGAACTTCATTTCCTTACTGCATCTGCATCTGGCCCTGTTATCAAAGAGATTATACTGAACACTTTGAGAAATAAATGGCTGTACTTTCGAAGACTCAGTGATAGAAGAACTGGTCAAAGACCTTTGCCAGCTAAGCCCTGTCTGTGCTGCTTTACAAGTGGATGGGCCTTTAGCAGTCAGTTCTGGAGAGCCAATTTAGAATGGAGCATTTCTCGCCAACTGAACCAGTTGAGTACATACTTAATAGTACTGAGAATAAAACATTTCAGTATGTACCGATCCTTCCATTATTATCTCAACTTGTGGACAATAGACACATTCAAGAACAAAAGGCCATCTGATGTCTCTTCTGGATACAAATAATTTCAGAGAAAACTGCTTTTTATGTGAAGGTGAACTTAAACTCCCATTCATCCTTTATATTGATGACTTTGAAGTATGCAACCCTCTGGGAACATCCTGAAAGAAGCATAAAGTCACAGCTGTTTACTGGGTGTTTGCAGATATACCTGCCACATTGAGATCTACACTGACTTCCATTTACTTATCCATTTTGTGCAAGGCAAATGATGTGAAACAGTATGGCTACGCAAAAGTTTTAGACCCACTGCTCAAAGATTTGAAGTCCTTTGAAGATAATGGTATTTTTGTTCCAAGTTTGGGCAAAGTGGTCAAGGGCACTGTACTTTCTGTAGTTGCTGACAACCTTGGCGCTCACTCAGTAGCTGGGTTTGTTGAAAGCTTTTCAGCTTCATGTGGCGATAAGAGGGGGACTGTGAATAAGAAGTAGCCAGACAACGCCCCCCTGGGAATTTCACCCAGAGAATTATAAATTGGTGACAGTAGAGCCCATAAGGTGCCCGGGTCCGTCCTACAAACAGGTAGGAGACGTGGTTCCAGGTAAGAGAAATAGACTTTATTACAAAATAAACAGAATGCTAAAATCACCACACACGCACTATAATCAAAATGGGGGGGGGAGACTAATCAGGGCTGAGGCTTACCAGTGGAGGGAATGGGTCGTAGAGGAGGTGAGAACTCCCAAAATAAACAAAGAAAAACAAAAATCACCCCAGTCTGACGTGGCAAGCACACACATGCACCAGGTAGTGAAGGGGAACCAGGAACCCAGGGGACGCACGGCACACAGGAAGGGGAAACCACCACCTCAGACACCAGGACCACCACCTTCAGCCCTCAGCCTGAAAAGAAGGGAGAAAACAAAACATGAATAAAGGGGGTTATACCCAAAGGAAATCAAATAAAGCAAAACTTACCAAAGAAATAAATCACCATATAAATAAAAAGGTGGGCAGACCACAAATTAGAAACTCAAGAATTCAATGAAATCTGCTGCCCCAAAATAATCTAAATTCACAGTAAGAAAAGAAAATAAATTCAAAAGAACTAATTAACAAATACAAACTAATATCAAAAATACAAATAACTGAACCAAATCACCTAAATAATCCAAATAAACCAAGGATTAATAAAATAACACCAATGCAACAGAAACACAAATCATCCCAATCCCAGAAAATAACCCCAATAATAATTAAACAATCTAATAAAACAAAAGACAAAGAAAATGGGGAAACCCCCACACATTCATTCACGCCTTAAAATATTGGCCTATACCACGTGCAGGGCCGGCCGACCAGGCCGACTCTCGTGCCGGCTATCCGCCGCGAGCAGAGCCGTCAGGCGCCGCGGCCGGCAACAGTCGGTCCACGGCCAACGGCACTCAAGGCGGCGGCCGGGCAAGCGAGTTGGAGGAGCGGCGAGGCGAACCAATAAAAACAAACGCCAAGGCAAAGCAGCAGTCAAGGCAAAGCAGCAGTTCCTCTCTTCAACAGCTGCCCAGCTCAGTCTGCCAAAGAAACTAATGAGATAATACAAACAATTACAAAGCAGGCATAACGAGCGACCAGAAGACGCACACGCCGATCTAGGCGTCTATTACCTGGAGCAGCGGTGGCATGCTCCGCACCCGAGCAGCAGCAACGAGACACGCCAAATAGGCGGCCAAGAGAGCAGCCTGCCGGACACTGAACCGGCAGCGAAGCCGCAGCCCGATCAGCTGTAATCAAACAAACAGACCAGACCAGACACAGTCGATTCACCTCCGCTAGGGGGCAGATGATGCTTTTCCTGCTACATTCACATTTCTGTCGCTTTTGCATTGGAGAACGGTCACAGATCCAGGAGCATGAAGTAGCAGAAGGACTGTTTCCTCTGCGGACTCAGTCCAACTATGCCATGCATGTCAAAGCAGCATTGTCTGATCTTGCAGAAGCTCATCACTGTGGAGTTAAAAGACAGTGTCCCATCTCAGACAGACTCAGGCACTTTCATGCTACATCAGGTTATCCCCCTGATGCTTTGCATGACTTGCTTGAAAGGATTGTACCTGTAGAAATATCACTCTGTCTTGATGTGTTAATCAGGAAGAAGTACATCTCTCTTCAGGAGCTCAACCATTCCATCCGTTGTTTTCCTTACAAGTGGAGTGACAAAACAAACTGTCCACAAACCATTGCCCCAAATTTCACATCACGAAAAAGTGTTGGAGGTAATGCACATGAAAACTGGTGCTTGTTGAGAATGATACCACTAATGATTGGTGACAAAGTCCCAGAAGATGAGCCCGCTTGGGAGGTTTTGATGACGCTAAAAGATGTTGTTGAGCTTGTAATGGCTCCTCTCCACACAGATGAGACAATAGGATACATGCAAAGTAAGATCTCAGAACACCGTTACAGATATTTGGAAGTGTTCCCAGAGGAGACAGTGAGAGAAGCTGGAGTTGATAACGAATGACACCACTGTTCTCCTACATACTTCCTGCTTTCGGTGATACCAGAAGACCACATTTGAATCTATATGCATATATTATACTGTAAATTAAAACCTGGAAGTTAAGCTCTACATCTTCCAATTTTAACTGTGAAGGCATTATTTACTCTCACTAAAGAATAAATTAACTGAAATTTTAAAAAAAAATGAAACTGTCCATTACCCATTTAACCCTAAAACTAAGTTACTTTTCTGACAAAAAATTTAGTACTCACAATAACTGAGCAAACCAGTGGCTTTGTGCATAAAAAGATTTCTGTACACACTGTAAAAAATACACCAGTCTCATTAAAGTTTGTAGTTTGACCTCACAAAGAAAGTGGACCGAATGCGTGGTCCACAAAACATAAAAGGCAACATAAACGGCAACATTATCCCAGGAAAAGAAAACCAGTGTTCTGACATATGTTTTGCAGATGAGAGAGAGAATGGAGCAAGCAACACAGGCTACAACGTGTGGTTAAGATCTTACAATATTTCAGCGTTGACCAGCCTCAGATATTTTAGGCATTACTCCTTTAGTGAACAGTGACAGGAGAGAGAACAAAGTGGGAATGACAGAATGAGCTGGGCTGCAGTAATACAACTAAGAATTTACCAAATTCACTGCCCCCCCCAAGTCCAATGATGACACCATGGGCACATCAGGTTCTGCCTCCTCAGTTTAGCCAGTTGCTTGACGAATACTGCTTTTTTAGCAGTCCTCATGACAGGATCACGTTCCTGTTGAGATTAAATCACTTTGTTTAATCCACTATGACACTCACCTATGATGCCTAAAACTGTATATGAACGACAGATGATACACATCAATTCTTGTCCAAACAATACAGATTAAATGTACTTACATGATAATTTACAATGCCGTGCGTGTCAATAAGATGCTTATCCAGCCTGGTACGATGGGTTTTGTCACAGAGAGGGCAGTCAAGACATGTTGAACTCCTGTGGTAGAAAGTCAAAACTACATGAGCCCAGGAAAATCATGCAAAAATAACACAAATCCACTCCAATACCATTAAAGCTCAAAACCAGAATTTTGCTGTTGCTAAGCAGGATGGATTTGATCCTTGGAACAAACTGTTGTATGAACTGTCTGAGTCCCTCAGTAAAGCTGCTACTCTAACTTCACCTCTGCCTCATGTGTTGGATCTCCACAAATATTATTATAAAAACTGTGATCCAGACCTGCTCCATATGAAATGTCCTCAAAGAAAGCAGCCAGAAACATGCAAAGTGTTATCTTGGGATAAATATGAAAATATTCTTACCGAGCACTCCCATACTTGATCAGAAGATCTAGTTCCTGCTTGTTTTTTGCAGTGTGTGAGCCTTTGAGGTGCTGCTTTAAGTTAGGGTAAGTGTTGAAGCACAGTCCGCACACGTTGTCACTCTGTAAATGTCATGGTCCCCATCCCATTCCCCAGCTCCAATCCAGGTTTTGTCTCTGTCCCGCCTTCTCCTCTCCCTCTGAGGATCCCTCACCAGTTCCAGCTGTCCTCCTGGCTTCTCCCCCTGGACCCTTCCCCCCATACCTGACTCCTGGCCCTGGACTTTTCCCTCACTCCCTGTTTGCTCACCCGTTTTTGCCTTTGCTGCCACAATAAAACCACTTCGTTCGCTACTCCCTGGCAGTCCTGTGGTCTGACTCAGCATTGGGGTCCAATATATAGATAACCCGCAACACTAAATAAAGATCAATAGCACCTTAAACTGTGGCTTTGCATCCTCTGAAAATGTTCAACACTCTACCTTAAGATCTACTTACCATCTTGTCACTGAAGACTTGTACACATCTGACTCCTGTGAATTTACAGATACAGTCAAATAAATGGAGACCTAGTCACAAATCTTCTTCTGGCCAGTCCATATGATGTGGTAGAGAACCAGGAAACCACAGGAAAGAAGTTTTTAAAAAGTTAGTTAGCTGACTAATTTAAGGATGTTATTTAGATTACTTTAATTCTCGTTTGATTGCAGCTCAGTGTGAGAGTCTGTGGTATTTTGTTGTTAATTACGGTTGACTTTCTCTCCTGTCTCTGTTTTACAGGTGTATGTGTAGCAATCAAAATAACTGTGCAAACCAGTGGCTTTGTGCATAAAAAGATTTCTGTACACACTGTAAAAAATACACTAGTCTCATTAAAGTTATTCTTACAGGATTGTGGTCTCCACTTGCCACTCCACTTTCCTCAGACATTGTTAACTGTCACTGACATCAAAGGCTTCTATTTTCAATTGAGATCAGCTCTCTAGCTCCCTCTACCTTTGAAATATAAACGTTCAAAGTACTTAATTCTCATCTATGATCTTATTCATAGATTTGAATTGAAAGTACTTTTTGCCTTGATAACTCCTAACAGCTGCCACATAGAGAGTAGGGATCAAGTTAAATGGAAAGTTCTATCTACCAGTACACAGGTTTACCCCTAGAACAAAAAACAAAGTACTTCCAAAGCAATATCAAGGTCTCAGCCTCTACAGAGTCAGATTTTGCGCACCTCTTGAATTTCTCCTAATAATTAAAAAAACATAACTCCTATCGATAATATCTGGTAACTACCAGAGACTTTACTGAAAGACATGTGTTATACAAATATCGTACACAAGTAGATAAAGTGAAAAATGACCACAGTATGACAGTTTAAAAACTGGCCTGGTTTGGATAATGTCTGAGGAGACCCAATATGGAGATGAATGGAGCAGTTGAGGGCTCCTCTTGGTGATCAGAGGCTGCTACTTCAAGAACCATAAATCCTATGGCTTAAGGAGTCACACTGTGTGACAGAGCACAAAATGATCTACAATTTGAGGAATAAATTGTGTGTGAGAAGTGAAAGGTGTGGGCAGGAGAAGAGGTGAAGCACAAAAATTTCAGAAAAAGTTGAAGGCCTGAAAGCTAGAGTGGGTGACCTCACTGCTGACATCACTCACTTTAGCCAGTGCAATACACACCCATTAAAAACCCAGAAACAGCATGAAATATAAACTGCTGTCATTCAAAAACTGTACAAGATATGAAAAAGTTGAATGCAAGCTTAATAGCTGAACTTATTGGGACCATGGCAACTGGTTGCTGGGCAAAAAACTGTGATTGGCTAATCAGAGTGGCCAACCCTGAACCAGTTTTTCTGTCAGCCATGTTGTCCTCTTCTAGCAGAACAAAAAATAACATATTTAAGGTACATCATCACAAGTGTTACTAATGAAATGTAGTGGAGTAGAAAGCAGCATAAAGTAGTACCTCACCATTGTACTTAAGGACAGTACTTTGTTACTTTCCACCCCTGTTGAATTCAGTTATAGAAGTTATGTAGACTTGTTTTGTGTGTCCAAAGGTACACCAAATCCCCACAGTGTGACTGTTTGAACAGATTTATATCCCCAAGTAATACAACAACAACAACACACACACAGGTTTGCGCAGGTATACTTTTCAGGACATTGCACTGACTTCCATTCATTGTGGACAAAATTTGCTACTAAACTAAATTTCTGTGCTCATGCTTAGCACCTGGGATGTCTCACACTGTCATATTCTATTATTATAGGCACCCCAGGTACCTTTAATCATATTTTATAATGGTCTTTCATTACCTTTCATTCATTGTCTGGAGAGCCAACTGAAGCTGTCATCATTCTGCTAGGATTAAAAAACACTGCAGTAGAAAAATACTGTATCTAATACTAACCAATATGCTTACACATTGAATAACTGTTTAAATAGATAAATATTCCATTAGCAGATAAATAAATGATAGGCTGTATCAACCAGTCAATCAGAAGCCTAAATAAAAATCACCCACTCACCTGTATGACCTTTTTCTGTGTATTTATCATTTCAGAATGGCCTTAAAGAAACCTTTGTGGATGGTGCCAGAAACACCATATTCTAAACCGCCACCCATCCACCTTTTTGTGATGGCAAAGGTGGAGCAGGCGAAGGTCCTGTCTTGGACCTTCCATGAAAACACTGCAAAAGCTGCAGTGACCAAAAAAAATGCTGTGGTGGCCGTCACAGATGGGGCCTCCACGGCCAAGTTCACAGTGTTTGAGGAGTTGGCCCCCAAGGTCTCTGAGGGAAACGCCTATATAATCAGGGGATATACACTTAGAGGCACCTCTCCTCCTTCCATAATAAATATAACAAAGGACACGCTGTTTTTCCACTCTACAAATATCAGTGTGTCTGAGGAACTCAAGAGGGAGGCAGAGGCTCTGTTGGCACCAGCATTGCTGCTGACCCTGCAGGGCCTGCAGTAACCAACAGGAGCTTCTCACTGTTGAAGGAGAAGTTGTGGAGGTAAGTTCATTCTCTAATTTCTCTCTTTTATTCTAAGAAACTGGCAATGACGCCATCAATTCATAATTTTGCATCAGCAAGGCCACTCTCAAAGGAAAATAAGTAAACAAATAGGACACTAAAGATGTGATATTCAAGCTTCTAGAGAAATTTGAAGAACTGAGCCAGGTCCTTCTTTCAGTCTTTCCAAGGAGAAACTCTAAGAAACTTTACAGCAGTTTTTGACCTTTCAGTGTTTTATTTGTCATTGACCTCTCCTGATTCTTCAAATCATATCCTGATCATGGCTGCTTTTTGTTTGCTTTTGTTTGCTTGCTCTGGATAAAAGATTCTCGTTAAAGTCACCGCAGACAATGATGGGATGACAATCCAGGATCTCCAGTGAGTCCAACAGGCTGCTCAGGTTAGACAGGAATGATCTCATACAGTAGTCTGGAGGTCTGTATACAGCTGCAATCAGTGCACTCATGGGAGCTTCAACCTTCAAAGCCACAAACTCAAGGTCAGTTACATTATGAACATACTGTTTCTCACAAACCTGAATGTTGTCTTTGACATAAACAGCAACTCCACCACCACTTCTGCTGGCCATCTGTGGGAACTTTGTGTAGGACAGGTGTGTGTTGCGTTTGAACATGTTGTAACCTTGTAGGTGGAGACTCAGCAACAAAGGAGCCCTGTAGGTGAGTTTCTGTGAGACACAACATATCTGCTAGACACAGTTCATGATGGCTCTTTATGTCATTAACATGAGACGGCAACCCTTCTGTATTGTGGTGAACAATGGTCAGAGTGTGAGGCCTGCTCAGTGTTTGTGTGATATGAAGAAGAGGCATCATGTCGTCCAAACTGACTTGTCTCATGTTCTCCAGTGCTGCAGTAATTTCTGTGTTGGCGTAGATTTTACTCTCATCCATGTCCAGTAGGTGCAGTCCACTGAGAGAGGTCACTCGACTGATTGCAACATAAGCCATGCCGGGTTTAAAAATGTGCTTCAGTGAGACGACAGCTGATGTTCTGGTCATACCTTGAACCTTATGAATTGTACATGCAAAGGCCAGTTTAATGGGAAACTGTCTGTGAACCACTCCTTTCTGTTTCAGCTTCTCCTCTGCTCTCTCTTTGTACACAAGGTTATCATATACTCCTGATGCTCTGTTACTGCTGTTCCTTCCAGCTGTTTCATCATCCATCTTTAGTCCAAGCTTAGTGACACGTGAAGATACCATGTTGTTGAAAGGTTACCACTCTGACTAAAGTAGCAAATGAACCATTGACTAATCCTTGAGACACATCAAGGTTTCTGGTGAGCATAACACGAGCACCTTCAGCAACTTGCAGTGTGTCTGGTAACTCATTTCTGCCTCCTTTCACTGGTTTGTCTTGCTGCGTCATTCTGCCTGATCGTGGCTCCTTTTTATAGTCATCAGCATCAATTGTAGTGATGTGACAGTGAAGCTGAGCCGGTGTTGCAGAGTTGTGTGCATCTACTTGTCTATTAGTAGCAAAAATGTGCAGGACATCAGTTGGACAAAGTTGTGGTTCAGTGACAGCTTGTGACAGCAAAGCTCTGTCTGCGTCAGACAGCTCATCAGACTTTTCCTTCACACGGATCCTGTTCAACTCTGCAAAGGCAACATCATCTTTCTGTTGCATAATCTCAGTCAGAGTGATCATCTGAAAGTGTTCCTGCCACAGGTCAATCTGTGATGGGTCGTACACACACAGAGGTTTAGACTGTCGCACTGGTGGGAGCTGATAAAAGTCTCCAACTGCAATTACTGACATTCCTCCAAAGGGTTTCTGACTGCCTTTGATCTGTTTGAGTCTCGCATCCACATAGGCAAAGAGGAGCTTTGACACCATAGACACTTCATCAATGATGATGATTTCAGCATTTAGAAGTTCTGCTCTGACCTCATCCAGCTGATCACCCAGTCCTACAAATGGAGGTTTCAAACTTCTCAGCAGCTTGAGGAGAGAGTGCAGTGTAGTGCCAGATATATTAAAGGCTGCAGTTCCAGTGAAAGAAGTCAACAGGACAGTGGGCCTTGATATGTCAGCCTCTTCAGCATGTCTGGGCAGTTTGCTCAGTATCTTAGATGCCTCTGAGTAGATGCATTTGATGAGATGTGACTTCCCTCTGCCAGCACCACCATTGATGTAAAAGAACAGCTGCTCTGGATTCAATCCACAAACACATTTTATGCACCAGTCTCTCACTGCATAGAATACACAGGCCTGCTTCTGGTTCAGATTCTGGTACATGTGACGTAAAACCACAGGATCAGTGACAGGGGGTTCTCTGATGGCTCTCTGTTACAGCATTAGCCTGTCGAATGTAGTCTGGGACATTTTCTTGAACATTGTCATGATCTGGCTCTGCTGCCTCCAGTCCATAGATACACTCCAACCTGTCTGCTTCAGATTCAGGTGCCAGGTTACACCATTCATCAATTCATTCTCTGTTCTCCTCATACTCTTCAACAGCTTCCTCAATCTCTTTACTGTTCATTTCATAATTGTCTTTGTTTGGTTTGACAACGTCTCTGACGGGCTCAGGAAGGTCAGAACCAGGCAACTGCACGTAGCCGCTGTTATAGAAGGACTCGTACGTGGTAAGAAAGGCCTTTTCAGTTCCTGATCTGAGCGGTAAGGAATGTATAGTTTTAGAAGTGTTCCATAAAATTGCTCAGGATGTTTTTTCTGTGAGCAGCAGTGAAATCTGATGACGGCAGGCTTATCATTTTCAAATCCCATGTCATTTAGCAGGGGCAAAACATTTTTACCTTTTCTCTGCTGACAAACCTGCATGTGGACGCAAAGTCATCCACACATCTGTTCAAACTCTGCTGTTTCAGGTCTGGATTTGTATTTGTTGGTCAAAGATGTCATCCACACATTTGAACACTCTGCTGTTGTGCTCTCCAGGTACGAGAGGGGGCGACTCATTTTCAGTGGGTTGTCATCTGTTGTATGAACACGACAGCACGTGAACACTGTTTCATGTGAAGGCCACAGGCATGGCTCACACACTCCTGAGCACTGATCTCTCTCTTTTTGGAATAAGCCTGCATGACCTCTCTCATCTCATCACATTCATTGACATGGTCCCTGTTTGAGTTCTCAGTGACTGTTTTGAGGTACTCAGACAGTTTAGACTCTTGCTTTGTTATGTAGCTGGTGAGGTACATGATGCATGAATATGCATTGAGAATGTAACTGACATCAATATTAGCATCCCAGGCCTCAAGTAGATGTGGATTATATCCATTTACCCAGCAGTCCTTTGGGTCACGTTTCAGTATCACAGCACAGGATTTGTTTATCTTCCTGCAGACACTGGTGATACTCCTCGACTGTTAACTGACATCGAACCAGGAGCTGCTCCAAACTCAGGGAGGCACTTTCAGGTTCATTCAGCAGCTGGTTGAGTGGTCTGAGCTTAGTCTTTGCTGTTAGCAGGTCCAGTGCATCATCATCATCATCATCATCATCACCATCATCATCATCATCATCATCATCTTCATCATCATCATCAGGTCTAATGATCATTGTCTTTCTGCATGGTGGTTTGGGAAATCCAAATCTGCATCCAGAGCCCAGACTTCTGAAACATGTCTTTGAGTGGTTTTTACACAGGACAACATGTCAACATCCTGCTCATTATCAGGCTCATGTTCTGCCTCATGAAGTGCATCATTGTCCAACCTGTCAGTTTCCATCAGATCATCAGATCATCATCATCATCATCACCATCATCATCATCATCATCATCATCCTCATCATCAGGGAGTGTGGGGTCACACAGCTCAGCCTCATCTCTGATACTTATGTCCTCATACTGTGGGTGAATGATGTGTTTGAGTTTATTCAGGGCCTGTAGCAGTTTAGACCAGGTGACAGTCTGGAACAGCTGATGACCTCTGTAACACAGTCGTCTCTTCAGTTTGACTCTCAGGACTTGAGACTCACTTCTCAGTCTGGGTAACGCTTCAACTGTTTCCTGCACCTCAGATGGGACACACACCACATTACCACGTATTGCTCTCTGTCTGTCTTTGGGAAGTGGGATGATCTTAGCAAATGGAAAACACTTGGCGATCAGATGTCTCTCCAAAATGTTGAGGTCACACAGCTCAGGTGGAATATCAACCAGCTCCATGTTGTTGGCTACAGCCAGAGAGGGCATGGCTCCTTTTTAAGATGATCATGACAGGTGTGACAGATCCATTCATCCTTTCTCTCATCAGGAACTTTACACTGTTCATTTCTGCAGCCGTCATCACAAACATGAACATATTTTCCTGTCAGACATTCAGCAGCCACTTCTGCATTTTTGACATAATCTGACCTTTGACCTTTGAGTTTCACCTGGTTCTCAAATGAAGCTTTATGACAGACAGTGCAGACGTAAGTGGGGCCGGCATTTATATGTGATCTGAAAACAGATATGGCCTCTTTGATCAAACTGTGGTCACTTTCTGGGGTTTGTCTGTTTATCCATCTGTATTTCCTCTTTATTTTCATGGCACATCTCATGTTGTGCAGAATTTTAAATGTAAGATTGTTGTTATATCTGTCTCTCATTATTAGTTTCATGAGTTGTCTGTGTCTTATCCTGACAGATTGATCATGTGCATGACGCTGAGTGACATAAGATCGCTGCTTCATGTGACATGTCATCAGAGAGGTCAGTGACCACAGTGTTTGTCTTTGGAGCATCAACCACAACAGGACTGGGAGTTGTAGTCTGAGTGTCTGGGATGGCTTCACTCTGATTGGCTGTGTTCTCACTGTCAAACTCCACAGGCTTCAGCTCATAGTTACAGGTGGACTGTGTACCAAAGCTCTTGTGACACATTCTGATCCTGTCAATCATGTCACTGAGACGTGTGAATGTCACCATGACAGCTTTACCAGCAAACAGTGACGGCAAACCATCCTCTCCTCTGGGGTGTGGCTTCAAAGAAACCGTACCTGCCTGATCTGGTTCTGAACACTGCCATACACAACCCTGTCATCAACAGCAAGGCATACTGCACATCTGACAGCAGACAGCTCAGTCCAGCCTCCAGGTCCAGAAAACTGTCCACAGCTCCAGGTAAAGGATCTCCTAATGTGCCGTACCGGGAAAGTAGTGTTTTGTCAGCATGAACCACGTGTCTGCGCGCTGGGACTAAATCTGGGAGCTCATCAGTGGTGAGGTGAGCGTGCTGAGGAAACATCTGTCTTACCTGTTTATACAACACGTTACCTTTATCCAAAACACGGTCAAGGTCTGTGCTGGTGATGTTTTCACTCTCATGAAGGAATGCTAGAAAGGTGAGAGAGTTACAGGTACACTGCTGGTTTCTGTATCTGCTGTATTTAATAGAAGCCTAGCTGCAGGACGCTCTGACACGTTGTTCACCAGGCTGATCTCCCACGTTCACACTGTCTGTATGAGGAGGTCCTGCTACACATGAAGCATTTCTCTGACGCTGTGTCTGTACCATGTCAGCATAAGATGGTTTTCTTGAAACATGGTGTTCACCTCTGTGCTTCACCTGGTGCATCTGAACAGACTCTGCTACACACAGAGTTTCACTGTGACGTCCTCTCTTCACAACGTCAGCGTACGATACCTGTGGCACACACACTGCATCACGTTGACCTGCCTGGTTTACAGCTTCAGCAGGAGACACCACAGACTCTCTCATCAAGTCTCTGCTCTGAGGACCAGGACCTTCTGCTTGTTCACATGGTGCTGCACAGACTCCCTCTGCTGCTGCCACTGTAGCTTTGTAGCCTGAGACCTTTTACTCTTCCTTGGCATCGTTGTTGTTCTCCAAAACCACAGTTATCACTCTTGTATATATATTTACACAAACCAGACACTAACAGTGCTATTAGGGATTGTGTTTCAAGGCTTTCTGTAGAGACTGACTATAAATGTTTAACAGCGTCTTAGATCAAACTATCAGTTTGAGGCTATTCAGTAACAAATCACCATCTCAATACAGATTAGGGAACAATAGAATAACTTTTGATTAAATTGTCCTGAAAATGGCTGATCACAATCAATATGGCCTCTGAGATAGATAAAGCTCTGTATAGAAATGACTTTGATACACTTACAACTTGAGTATGGGATTTCAGTTGCAATGGGTTTTTTTTTTTTTTCAAATTATGTAGGAAATTGAGAGATAGTATTTATTGTGTAGGAACAATTTTTTTCTAAAGAAGCCCTTTCAAATCAGTGGATAATCTATTCAATGTAAACACATTAGTTTATGGTTAATGGTTTATGCTAATATTAAGAGGAAGAAAATATTAAAATTCACACCAGGGATCAATACACAATTTAAATAGACAACCACAGTCAGTTACAGTCAGTTACTGATCCTCCACTGTTTTTAGACTCACCAGCAGAAAATAATTGAATGCTTTGACTGAAAGTTAGCTATCTCTTATATGTGACAGTTAATATTCAGAATCAATAACACAGGTGTGGTAGTGTGGTGTGAGACGAGTGCCTCTGGTAACAGGATTCAGCCACGTGTTGATTCAGTCACAGTCAGGAACATTGAGTCTGTAGACCAGGACCAGCAGCCACTCCAAATAAATCCAGATCCTCCTTTTTATTTCAATGTCAACAGGTTAAACAACAACAAAACACTTGTATACAGTGAATATTTGAAAAATTGTGGGCGTGCACCAATATCTGCAGTCAAAACAAACCTGAGTACAAACCTCTGAGCAGCAGGCCAAAATGAGTAGACAGGAACAGACTGAGGTCTACATACAGTGCTCTTCTGCTATCATTTTTTATTTCAAATATAATAAAGAAAGCTCTGTATCCCAACAGTAATTTTTCAAGTTTTTTTAGTTGATCTTTATACAATATGCCAAATTTTGTATCTACATATAACAAGATATATAGATATATATATAAACGCAAACACACACACACACATATATTTTATTTCAAACAAATTGTTTTTAGCCTTTGGAATGAATGATGTTTTAAACTCAATGTCCAAATCAGTTCTGTGAAAAATATGGATCTCCTTAAGTTTCAATTAGTAATCAGATCAGGTTTTGTCCAATTATAGATTTTTCACTGTTTATGCCAAACTTGATAAATATATTAATCTATAAATGATTATTGCCAAATGCAAAGATCAAATGATGTTTGGGAGAGAGACTGGACAGACAGAGTGTGAGAGCAGAGAACCTCTCAGAGTCACAATGAAGCAAGATCAGGTTTGCTGTTACCAGAGTTTCACTTGAGATTCACAGTGTCCATAAACCAGAGATCTCCTAGTCAGACTCTCTCACCAAGTCTCTGAGAATTTAAAAAATAAAAACTGGTCTTAAAAACATAGTTTGGATTGTGTTTTTTACTGTTACAGTAATCATGATTATAACTGTGGCTACTGTCATTCAACATTGTTTAAATATTCAAGGGCAATAATAATACTCTGCATAAATGATAAAGAAAACATCTTGTTTACATGACCTATGCAAAGCACTGGCAGTCATATCTTGCTGATGTCTTCAGAGCAGTCATTTGTGAGAGGAGGAAGTTGAAATGTGTTGTACGAGCTATGCCACACGCTTCACCTTGAGATGCATTTACAGCTACTTTGCCTTTATTCACAGAGCTCACTGTTTGTGTGAGATACAAACAGTTCTTCATGGTTCTTGATTTTTATTCTTCGGACCAACAGGCTTGCGCTGCGGTCCAACCTAGATGTTGCTGTGTACACGCTGTCACAGACTCACCACGCCAGCTGAGAGAGAGGAGAGATGCGTCCAGTGAGGTCAAAGCTGAACAGGAATATCATTTCAAGACATTTTTTCAAGACATTTTTAGAGGCTTTTACTAATCAACCATTCTGTTTTTTTCAGTTTTTTGTTTTAAGATCAGGGTTATCACAGATTTGTTGATTAAAAGATGATTCCAGTGTAGGCCTACAAATGGATATTCAGCCTATGCAGGAAAAGTTTTGAGAGCAACAAAAAAACAAATTAGTGAAATCAAAAACCTATGCAATAGGCTGTTAAAATAAACAAATAATATAATATGAAG
The DNA here is from genome assembly GCF_001640805.2 of Lates calcarifer. Taxonomy (NCBI): domain Eukaryota; kingdom Metazoa; phylum Chordata; class Actinopteri; family Centropomidae; genus Lates; species Lates calcarifer. The sequence continues at coordinate 10,270 of NW_026117427.1, read as the reverse complement.
TCCTTACGTATCACTTGTTTTTTTTGTTCTGTGACAACACTGGCTTTTGAAGGGGGTTACAATAGGTAACCACACAGTCTCAGTAAATAAGTTACAGGCAGAGTGATATGATAGTGATGAGTTATTTTTTCAATTGACAATGGTTAGGTGTGCTGTCTTTGAGCATATTCTAAATGTCTAGTTGACTCTAAATGTTAAGGAAAGGAGCCTGCTTCCTAACTCATCTCCTTTAGCATAGGACACACTGGACCTTCCTTCACTAAAGGAAAGGAGAGAATGCCGTCCCACAATTCCTTCCAGCAGCAGTGTTTAAGGCAACGCCCCATCGTAGTTACTTTGCCCAGATCCACAAACATGTAAACACAACATTTGTGACACAATCCAAAACTTCTGAAAATCCTTCCCCCTCTAAAAAATATGTATTTTCTTTAGTTAACAAATGTATAAAAAGGGTCAAAGTGCCCATAACAGGAAACTATACATTTCTGTCTGAATATAATTTACTTTTTTTTTACGTTATTTTAATGGCTCAACTTTCATGTTATTATATTACTAGTATTGGAGAGGAAACCTTATTGAATTGTGGCTGACAGCACTGAGTTAGTCACTCTGCGTCTTCCATGTGTTATAAATAAAGTTGTTTAAAAAAAAAAAGCCTAGTGTAAATGCAGTTGGATTCTCTAAATACTGTGGTTCTCTTTTCCTAATTCCTTATCAGTCTGGCCTCACATCTTTCCTTGACCTCGATGGAAAACGTTTGACTATTTGCAGCCCATGTCTTTAATATGTACATTAAGTACAGTGCTCTGGCCCTGTTGTTTTGGCTCTGTTTTGTGACCTTGCTGGCATCATCTTTTGTCTGCACTGCTTGATGTATTCATTACATATACAACACTGAGCCAATGGCTCGTTTGGATCTGTTTCTAGGGAGGTTCTGCAAAGTTCCACTTTCTGGTCTACAGCCTGGATCTTCTCCAAGGGCTGCACACTCTCATTCTGGTCACATGGCCTTTCACCATCGCTGGTGGAATATGGTGGTTGTCCTCCAGATGGATCTCTACAAGATCTGGATAGTTCCTCCACATCCTTCTTCAGGGAGGAATCAGATTTTTGCCTCCATAAATCTAAGCAAGGCCTTTGAGGCCTAAGTAACATGATGTCCAATCCTGGAGACCATTAACCCTCCTGTTGTGTTCACCCCCCGCCCCTTACTTTAGTATTCCCGGTCAAATTTGACCGGTCTGTGTTAACTACTCTTAAATTAAGACAAAACCATTAATCACCACCAAAAACACTGAAAATGTATTCCAAACGTTGACATTGTTCAATTAGCCGCGCTGCCTCGCAGTCAGAGGTGAGGGAGGGACATACCTTTCCAGACTCCAGTGGTCCCCATGACTACCATCCCCATCCCCCAACTCTGTCTTTAGCAACAGCACGGAGGAGAAGACGACCGGAGATGGATGAGTGAGGATGACCGCTGGAGTAGAAAGTGATGGAAATTAAGAAAGTACATAAAACGAACTGATTTTAATTAATAACTTTGTTAGCACCATGTTTTTGCAGCCACCTCAGTCGTTTTTTCATGATTCGATATGACATGGTTATTAGCACTGCGTGGTTCGCTAATGCTAACGTTACTTTGTCACTGTAGAGTGTTGAACAATATTGTCAACAAACTTTGATTTTTAGATGCCATTACAGCATTTTTAGGCAGTAGACTGCCTTTTTGACACATATATTTGCTTGATTAATCTGCCACTCACATGTATTGGGCTGGACTCAGGCAGAAGGCTGAAAGTTATGCTAATATTCAGGGTTGTGAAAGGAGTGCCAGCATCAGGAGGGCGTTTAAACCTGCTACAGCTCTTTCTGCATCTAATGTTCAGTTACTGTAATAGTTGAAGTGAATGTAAATGTCTTAAGTAAGGAACAATGAATTACTATTCCCAGTCTTATTGTTAGGCCTTATTGAAACTTCATGAATTTGATTTAAGTCAGCTATTCATCATTATCATAGTCTTTTAACAAAAATCTTATTTGCTAGTCTATAACAATGTTAAGTGTGGTGTGGCTCTTCATCAAAATTGTGAAAATAATGTATTTGATGGTCAAATGTTACATCAGGTAGATTCACTTTTTTGTCTTTGATGTCCTGCAGACAGAGTGGCCGACTCACAGGAATGAGGACACACTTACGTCAACTGAGGGGGCGTTATTTTAATTGCTTGTTCAGGCGCACGGAATACGAAAAATACCAAACACAGGTAATAATGCTGGCTCATTATTTGGCCATCTGATTTTCAGTTGTGATATCATAATCACATTACACTATTCTTGTACACATTAGCCTCGTTTACCACTTAAGTAATAGTCAAATAGTATCAGTCAGTCAAACAGTATGGAGAGAATCCATAGATTAGTTCCACAAAAGTAAAGTGCTCAAAACAAACCCCAGACTCAGATGCTGCAAGAGGCTTTTGCCTGCAGCAACAATGATGGAAGAAGATAATGTTGCAACTTACATCAGCAAAGACATGGTTGCAATTTACATGTTTAATAGTTATTTGTTTTTAGCTCATTTCATATGACAGTAGTTTAATAGAATATTCCATCCTGTTATTGTTACTGGCCAGTTGCAATGCAGGTGTCCTCACAGGTGATTAGAATTCACTGCAGCTACAGTGAGATTGCTCCTTCCCCCATGTCTCTCTCTACTGCCAATCTATCTGTATCTATCTATATCTATATCTATCTATATCTCTCTGACAGTACTGACAGTATACTTGCAAATATGCATTCTGAAACATAACAAGGTAGCATTAATTTAAAATGAATCCAACTGTAAATAAAACAGTCAGTGGAATTAACCACCACGTCTACCTATTAACCTTGTAGCTCTTGCAAAACCACACAACTCTAACCCTGTCTAACACACAGGTTCATTGTCATGTTAGGTTGCCAAGGTTCTAAGAGGGTCTCAGAGACCCAGAGATTTAAGATTTTCACACTTGGTTCATGTCTTTTTTAACTATAAGCCTCTTGTATGTTTCATTTTCAGCTTACCAGAAAATCTTTTGAATGGTTTTTCAAAGTATCTGAGGGATCAGAGGCCTGTACAAGCTGCATTGAAAGCACTGGTGATGACTATACTCCATCAGAGGCAGTGCATGAAGGCAGCCCACAAAAACCTGACTGTCCTGTAACTTAAAGTCCATTTGTGAAGCAGAGGACATCCCAGAGGACCTATTGAAGAAGGACATGGCCCAGAGTTTCTTCAGAGGAGGACAAGAGGATAGGAGGTAAAAACTCTGATGACACAAACCTTTCTGTTACCTTTTCTACACAGAACACCGAAAGACAACAGGCACGATTAGAACTACCTCTGACTGGCAGCTTTCTCACCATACCAGAGCACCTCAGGCTGATATGGAAGCACATTTCCCGCCAGTATAAGAAAAAAAAATGCCTATGTCTAGTCAAAATCATGAAGTAAATAGTCAAAATTATGAGATAAAAAGTCATAATTGTGAGATAATAAGTCTGAATTATGAGATAAGTCAAAATTATGAGACAGTGTCAAAATTACAAGATAATAAATTGAAATTATGAGATAGTGTCGAAATTGTGGGATAACAAAAATCATAATTATGAGATAATGTCAAATTACAAGATAATAAATTGAAATTATGAGATAATGTTGAAATTGCAAGATAAAAAATTACCATTAAGATATAATGTTCAAAATTACAAGATAATAAGTTGGAATTATGAGATAAGTGAAAATTATGAGACAATGTCGAAATTACGAGATAATAAAACTTAAATTATGAGATAATGTTGAAATTGGAAGATTAAAAACATCATAATTATAGGATAATGTCAAAATTACAAGAGAATAAGATGGAATTATGAGATCAGAAGTCATAATTATGACATAAATTGAAATTATGACATGAATTGAAATTATGTGATGATAAATTGCAATTATGAGATAAAAAGTCATAATTGTGAGATAAATCCGAATTATGAGATAAATCATAATTATGAGATAATGTCAAAATCTCGAGATAATAAATTGAAATTATGACATAATGGCGAAATTGTGAGATTAAAAAAAAATGATTACGGGATAATGTTGAAATTCAACATTATCTCATAATTTCAACTTCTCATAATTTCAACACTATCTCATAATTTTGATTTATCTCATAATCATGACTTTTTATCTCATAACTCCATCTTATTATTTCATAGTTTCGACATTATCCCATAATATTTTTTTTAATCTCACAATTTCGACATTATGTCATAATTTCAATTTATTATCTCGAGATTTTGACATTATTAAATAATTAGATGGAGTTATGAGATAAAAAGTCATGATTATGAGATAAATCAAAATTATGAGATAGTGTTGAAATTATGAGAAGTTGAAATTATGAGATAATGTCGAAATTACGAGATAAAAAAATGTAATTATGACATAATAAATTGAAATGATGTCATAAAATGAAATTCTGGGATAAAAAGTCATAATTATGAGATAAATTATGGGATAATGTCAAAATTATAACATATTTTCACACAACACTCAAAGTAGCAGTTCTTTGGCATGAGTTCTCCTATTCAACTTGACAACGAAATGGATTGTGAGCACATTGAAGACTATTTAAAAAGGGCTTTACAACAGATGAAATACTTAATTTGCTTGCTGATTCACACTGGATTATATGGAGCAAACACACCCTTGAAAAGAGAAGCAGCTCTTGTGTAGACAGAATAAAAATGATGTGGCAATCTTCATTGAACAGCAACTGGAAACATCTGGTCAGTTTCATGGTTACCTTATTTAGGATAACATATTGTTGGCATGGCGAGGACAGCTTAGGTGCGCCACTGGAGTGCATGCAGACTTTTCCAAATTATTATCTCAATTTCAACATATCATCTCATGATTATGACTTACTATCTCTTTGACTTAATGTGAGCAGTTTTTTTCTTATATCGGTGGAAATAGAATAGAATAGAATAGAATAGGCTTTATTGTCATTGTACAGTTAAGTACAATGAAATTGTGGGTGCTCCACGAAGACAGACTATGCACTATAGAAGAGATTTAAATACAAATAGAAATACGAAAATGTACACAATATACAAGATGAATACAATATAATACAAGAGATTACAAAAAAATACAAGAATTACAAAATTACAAAAATTTACAATGTCACTTTTAAATAGAATCTACATACACACAACAGCACACGATTGTGCAAAGAGTCTAGGACACTTTAAGGTGGCATAGTGTCCTTGGCTCTGTGTGTACACGTGGTGTGTGTGTGTGTGTGTGAGGTGTGGTGTTGGTGAGGTGGGGGGTATGGTCAGTGTTTGTTTATGGTCCGAATGGCCCAGGGGAAGAAGCTGTCAAACAGGTGGTGAGTGGGGTGTGAGGGGTCTCCTGTGATGGCCCTGGTTTTCCTGAGGCAGCAGGTTCTGGATATGTCATCCAGGGAGGGCAGAGGGCAGCCAATGATTTTCTGGGCAGTGTTGATGACCCTCTGCACAGCCTTCCTGTCCTCAGCTGTGGAGGTGGAGATGTTAGTACACTCTCCACAGAGGAGTGGTAGAGGGCCAGCAGCAGCTTTTTGTCCAGATTGTTTTTCCTGAGGACACACAGGAAATGCAGCCGCTGCTGAGCCTTCTTCACTAGGGCCTTGGTGTTGTGAGTCCAGGAGAGATTGGCTGAGATGTGGGTGCCCAGGAACCTGAAGGTGGTCACAGTTTCCACACGTTCTCCATTTATGAGGAGGGGTGTGTGGTCTTGTCTGTCCTTTCTGAAGTCCATAATGAGTTCTTTAGTTTTCTGGACGTTCAGTGTCAGGTTGTTAGCTGAGCACCAGAGGGACAGTTTCTCTACCTCAGCCCTGTATACCGTCTCATCCCCATCAGAGATGAGCCCAACCACCGTGGTATCATCTGCATACCTGATGATGAGGTTGGTTGGGTGGGTTGGAGTGTTGGAGCTTGGAGCTTCCACAGGCTGAAAACATTTGTTGCAAGTTGCAGACACAAATGGTAAGTATTACTGTAACAGCTGAGAAATATACTGTCTGTCACGAGGTCAGCTATTTGACCTGTCTGTCAGTGTCTGTCTGTCTGTCTGCTGGGTCTGCCTGTTTGCCACTCCACACCTGCCTTGCTGCTGCAATCAAGCTCATCTGGTTTCCATCAGCTCATCACTCAGGTTCGCTTAATCCTGCTCCTGCCTTCAGTCCCTGCCGGATTGTCATTCCATGTACACGGTTTGTGTAGAGAGAAGTTTGGCTCATCTTAGCTCAAGAATCTGCATTAGCAGTAGTGCCGATCAGATCATTACCTGACCTGTTTCTTCTGTTCAGTTCCTGCTTGCCTGCCTGCCTGCAAGCAGGGGGTTGCACACCCCCAGTCCTGCTCCATCACAAGTTCCTTTAATTTTTCCTGCAGTCCTGCTGTTCTGCTTTTTGAGGTTCCTTGCTCAGACGTGACAGTACGATCCGGCCATGCAGAATCCTGCAGACACTGACCCTGTCCACCAGGCTGTCTCCCACCATGGAATCTTGCTTGGCCAGCACGCCCAGGCACTGAGGGAGGTTAGGGAGGGCTCAGAGATCTCACAACCAAAGTCATGGAGATTCGGGACCAAATTAATCAGCCCGAGTCCTGAGGTTCAGCCACCAGCTCCCACCCCAGCAGCACCAACTCCTGTACCCATTAAAGAGCCATGGGTTCTTAATGGGCTTTTTGAGGTTCCTTGCTCAGATGTGACAGTGCGATCCGGCCATGCAGAATCCTGCAGACACTGACCCTGTCCACCAGGCTGTCTCCCACCATGGAGCAGCACCAACTCCTGTACCCATTAAGGAGCCATGGGTTCCTTCTCCCGACCGATTTGAAGGTGACTTTGGATTATGGAATTATCGTGGAAACGCCTTGGCCTGGGCTACAGCGCCGTGGGAGAAACAGTCTCCAGTCACAGCTACCTACACTGCCTTTACCACTGAGATGACAAGGGTTTTCGACCATCCTGTTCGTGGCCAGGATGCCTCCAAGAGGTTACTCTCTCTTCGCCAAGGTATGCGCAGTGTTGCAAATTATTCTGTTGAATTTTGTACTCTGTCCATTGAGAGTGGCCAGAATAATGAACCTCTGCAAGCTGTTTTTTGTCAAGGGTTAAGTGACACCATAAAGGATGAACTACTCTCATATCCAGAGCGCTCTGATTTGAAGGTCTCTCCTTAGCCATTCGTATAGACAACCAGCTGTGAGAGAGAAGAGACAGTGGCACCCACTCACTGCTTCTCTGGTTCAGAATGACCAGCAAATCAATATAAATACAGCAGTCGAATACATACCTTCAATCCACGGACCTTTGTCAAAGTCTGTTGATATGTTTAGAGTCGCATAAGCGAACTGGACAGTCCAGGTTTGCCCTAAAGCTGGAGAAATGACACCAATGACAAAAGGCATATTATCCAGAGAATAGGACATTGCCTTACTAAACAGCAAAATGTGGTAAAAGTCCCTGTATTCATTCATTATGGATTTACCATTGTAATATTAGGTTTTAAGTCCCCATTTCTGGTGTTGTGTGAATGGTAATAGTTCCAAAATACTTACTGTCTGTGAGTCAACTTGCCTCAAAAGACTGAGCTCTTCTTTGTTTTTCACCTTCTCTGTGACTTTGAGCTGCTGCATTATATCCACATATCCTAAGTCCACAAATAGGACACTGATGCCCAGCTGTTTTATTGCTGGGCCTTCTTCTGGGGCGACCGAGACTTGGCTGGCACAGGATTTTTCTGTGCTTCAGCCTCCTCTGGTCTCTGTGCTCAAATGGAAGAGATGGAAAAAAATAACATGATGATTTACACAAATACAAACTTAACCACTAAAAATTAGGCAAACTGCTACTTTTTTTGCCCAAGAAAAATATTTTCCAAGTAGTGGAAAGTGGCATCATCTTTATCTGATTGACAGCTGTTAAAATGTTTTGCTTGTTATTGTTGTTTTTTTTATTACCTATGCACAGAACTGAATTGCTGAGGGTTTGCACAATAACTGCCCCTGTTTGGAGATAATAGTAGCTCAGACCTCTATATATTCACAAGTTGTCACACCCTCTTCTCTCCCCCCATACTTTCACTAATTCTATCATTATCATATTAACCCATTTAATCCTGAATTTTTCCCAGACATGAAAATATCCAAATCATGTGTCATTAGTAATAGAAAGGATTGTGTCTATAGCACAGATCTGGGTGAGACTACCAAAAAACATGCTGCTACATTGAGTGTTCCCAAGAGTACAATGGCCCTCCATAAGTAATTACATGGCAGAAATTTAAACAACCAGGACTCTTCCTAGAGGTAGCCTACTGAGCAATCAATCAAGAGAACGCCAAATCAGGTGTGCAGCACACCTCAAAGATGACTCAAAACTGTAAACCGCTGACAAAGGTGCTTCAACTAAGTACGAGTAAAGGCTCAGAATGCTTATGTCAGTGGGTGTACCTTGTCTGGGTGGTCACCTAGATTCAACATATCCAGAACTTAAGTCAAAGTCAAACTCACAGACAGAACAGAGTAGACAGAATAAAAAGGTAGACTAAAACCATGTCTGTGTAAAAGTATATGTACACCTAGATACACTGTGTTATCCCACCGGTTACTATTGTTGCCATCAACATGTTCACTCCCTCTGTGACCACACTGAACAAAGTATAATTGCAAATACATATATCAATACTAGACACCTTAAAGATGATGTGTACCAAAAATCAATGTTCTATCTTTACATTAACATACTATACTATAACTTCAAGGTTACGATAATTCATGTGTTTCAGTTCAAGTTAACTCTTTTGATTTATATAAGATGTTGTTATTTTATATGTACATTTATAACTGCCTATTTATATACTGGTGGTTTTACATTCCAGCATTAACATATTAAATATTTCCAGAAGCGTCTTTAAAACAGCTATAATAATATGTTGAAATTGGTTCACATGCATTTACATCAGTTGATTCTGAGTGGATAGTGTAGTCACATGAGAGCTGATAGACAGGAAACTTAACACGTGAAGCCTGTTAGATCGCCAGATGTACCCCGGTACGGGAGGTCTGGACCAGCTCTCTGTTTAAAGGGTTCAAACTCACAGCTGTAGTGTTTACATCCAACCTACAGTTTCTGCGGCTTTATAAGCTGGTGGCGAGATTCGCCTAGCTACTAACTGTTACTTCCAGTTGCCTACCCTACTACCACTAATGTCACACCCGACCAAGTAGCCCTGTGGGTCGGATATGATCACTAGTCACACCTGTTTAACGACAGCTCTCCTCTTAAAGATCTTTGCACTTGGTATGGTGCTAGGAAATTATTTAGTGGCCCTGTAAGCCCCAAGGGTCTGTTAATCAGTGAGGCTGAAATAACCTTTAAGAACCTTATGATGTATTACACACTCTGACCTAGTATTTTACCCTTCTGAGAGGAACAGAACAACTGTCCACGACTTGTCCTTAGATACAGTTTATGAATTTTATTGAATATTGTTCTGGCAAGGGCAAAGCATACAGCATAATCATATAAAAAGTAAAAATTGTATAATTATCTCCCAATCAGTATAGTTCTGGAATGAGTAACTCACTGATTCCTGAATGAATGCTGAAGCTGGTCACTGAGATGGGTGCATATTTTGGTGAGAGAGCTGGAGGGATTGGCAGCTTGGCCTTAGCTGACCTTTCCTCTTTTCAGGCCGGTCCTGAGAGGGGTGAGTCCCCTGACTCTGTACAAAGCCCCGGAGGACCTCACCCAACTCACAGTTCCTTTTTCTGGGCCTGGCGAACTTGTTAAATCGTCAGAGAACAATTCCTTCACTGCAGTGGGGAAATTAATAATCCTTCTCCTCTTGCCTTGAGTCTTCTTAACAGTGAATAATCTCCCAGATTTCTTCGTTCTAATTGAAGAAGAGTTCGCTGATTCCAGCCCCCCCAGTCATGTGTCCTAGGGCTACCGTATATGTTAGCTTTTACAAAAGCTAAATTTACAGGCTAACAGGCCTCGGTCATATACTTGCAAAGTCTGTTAGTCATATGGTGCAGAGACTGGTCAATGGCTTGTTCAGCTTCTCAGGTCTCAGCCAATGGGCAGATGGTCACTGCTGTTCCCGATCACATTATAACTATTTAAGAGGATTTTAATTAAATTTTGGCTACAAAGTAGCATTGG
>NW_026117426.1:0-21724 GCF_001640805.2 Lates calcarifer | reverse complement strand
TAGACTCACCAGCAGAAAATAATTGAATGCTTTGACTGAAAGTTAGCTATCTCTTATATGTGACAGTTAATATTCAGAATCAATAACACAGGTGTGGTAGTGTGTGAGACGAGTGCCTCTGGTAACAGGATTCAGCCACGTGTTGATTCAGTCACAGTCAGGAACATTGAGTCTGTAGACCAGGACCAGCAGCACTCCAAATAAATCCAGATCCTCCTTTTTATTTCAATGTCAACAGGTTAAACAACAACAAAACACTTGTATACAGTGAATATTTGAAAAATTGTGGGCGTGCACCAATATCTGCAGTGAAACCTGAGTACAAACCTCTGAGCAGCAGGCCAAAATGAGTAGACAGGAACAGACTGAGGTCTACATACAGTGCTCTTCTGCTATCATTTTTTATTTCAAATATAATAAAGAAAGCTCTGTATCCCAACAGTAATTTTTCATTTTTTTAGTTGATCTTTATACAATATGCCAAATTTTGTATCTACATATAACAAGATATATAGATATATATATAAACGCAAACACACACACACACATATATTTTATTTCAAACAAATTGTTTTTAGCCTTTGGAATGAATGATGTTTTAAACTCAATGTCCAAATCAGTTCTGTGAAAAATATGGATCTCCTTAAGTTTCAATTAGTAATCAGATCAGGTTTTGTCCAATTATAGATTTTTCACTGTTTATGCCAAACTTGATAAATATATTAATCTATAAATGATTATTGCCAAATGCAAAGATCAAATGATGTTTGGGAGAGAGACAGGACAGAGAGTGTGAGAGCAGAGAACCTCTCAGAGTCACAATGAAGCAAGATCAGGTTTGCTGTTACCAGAGTTTCACTTGAGATTCACAGTGTCCATAAACCAGAGATCTCCAGTCAGACTCTCTCACCAAGTCTCTGAGAATTTAAAAATAAAAACTGGTCTTAAAAACATAGTTTGGATTGTGTTTTTTACTGTTACAGTAATCATGATTATAACTGTGGCTACTGTCATTCAACATTGTTTAAATATTCAAGGGCAATAATAATACTCTGCATAAATGATAAAGAAAACATCTTGTTTACATGACCTATGCAAAGCACTGGCAGTCATATCTTGCTGATGTCTTCAGAGCAGTCATTTGTGAGAGGAGGAAGTTGAAATGTGTTGTACGAGCTATGCCACACGCTTCACCTTGAGATGCATTTACAGCTACTTTGCCTTTATTCACAGAGCTCACTGTTTGTGTGAGATACAAACAGTTCTTCATGGTTCTTGATTTTTATTCTTCGGACCAACAGGCTTGCGCTGCGGTCCAACCTAGATGTTGCTGTGTACACACTGTCACAGACTCACCATGCCAGCTGAGAGAGAGGAGAGATGCGTCCAGTGAGGTCAAAGCTGAACAGGAATATCATTTCAAGACATTTTTTCAAGACATTTTTAGAGGCTTTTACTAATCAACCATTCTGTTTTTTTCTGTTTTTTGTTTTAAGATCAGGGTTATCACAGATTTGTTGATTAAAAGATGATTCCAGTGTAGGCCTACAAATGGATATTCAGCCTATGTAGGAAAAGTTTTGAGAGCAACAAAAAAAACAAATTAGTGAAATCAAAAAACCTATGCAATAGGCTGTTAAAATAAACAAATAATATAATATGAAGTCCTTACGTATCACTTGTTTTTTTTGTTCTGTGACAACACTGGCTTTTGAAGGGGGTTACAATAGGTAACCACACAGTCTCAGTAAATAAGTTACAGGCAGAGTGATATGATAGTGATGAGTTATTTTTTCAATTGACAATGGTTAGGTGTGCTGTCTTTGAGCATATTCTAAATGTCTAGTTGACTCTAAATGTTAAGGAAAGGAGCCTGCTTCCTAACTCATCTCCTTTAGCATAGGACACACTGGACCTTCCTTCACTAAAGGAAAGGAGAGAATGCCGTCCCACAATTCCTTCCAGCAGCAGTGTTTAAGGCAACGCCCCATCGTAGTTACTTTGCCCAGATCCACAAACATGTAAACACAACATTTGTGACACAATCCAAAACTTCTGAAAATCCTTCCCCCTCTAAAAAATATGTATTTTCTTTAGTTAACAAATGTATAAAAAGGGTCAAAGTGCCCATAACAGGAAACTATACATTTCTGTCTGAATATAATTTACTTTTTTTTAACGTTATTTTAATGGCTCAACTTTCATGTTATTATATTACTAGTATTGGAGAGGAAACCTTATTGAATTGTGGCTGACAGCACTGAGTTAGTCACTCTGCGTCTTCCATGTGTTATAAATAAAGTTGTTTAAAAAAAAAAAGCCTAGTGTAAATGCAGTTGGATTCTCTAAATACTGTGGTTCTCTTTTCCTAATTCCTTATCAGTCTGGCCTCACATCTTTCCTTGACCTCGATGGAAAACGTTTGACTATTTGCAGCCCATGTCTTTAATATGTACATTAAGTACAGTGCTCTGGCCCTGTTGTTTTGGCTCTGTTTTGTGACCTTGCTGGCATCATCTTTTGTCTGCACTGCTTGATGTATTCATTACATATACAACACTGAGCCAATGGCTCGTTTGGATCTGTTTCTAGGGAGGTTCTGCAAAGTTCCTCTTTCTGGTCTACAGCCTGGATCTTCTCCAAGGGCTGCACACCTCATTCTGGTCACATGGCCTTTCACCATCGCTGGTGGAATATGGTGGTTGTCCTCCAGATGGATCTCTACAAGATCTGGATAGTTCCTCCACATCCTTCTTCAGGGAGGAATCAGATTTTTGCCTCCATAAATCTAAGCAAGGCCTTTGAGGCCTAAGTAACATGATGTCCAATCCTGGAGACCATTAACCCTCCTGTTGTGTTCACCCCCCGCCCCTTACTTTAGTATTCCCGGTCAAATTTGACCGGTCTGTGTTAACTACTCTTAAATTAAGACAAAACCATTAATCACCACCAAAAACACTGAAAATGTATTCCAAACGTTGACATTGTTCAATTAGCCGCGCTGCCTCGCAGTCAGAGGTGAGGGAGGGACATACCTTTCCAGACTCCAGTGGTCCCCATGACTACCATCCCCATCCCCCAACTCTGTCTTTAGCAACAGCACGGAGGAGAAGACGACCGGAGATGGATGAGTGAGGATGACTGCTGGAGTAGAAAGTGATGGAAATTAAGAAAGTACATAAAACGAACTGATTTTAATTAATAACTTTGTTAGCACCATGTTTTTGCAGCCACCTCAGTCGTTTTTTCATGATTCGATATGACATGGTTATTAGCACTGCGTGGTTCGCTAATGCTAACGTTACTTTGTCACTGTAGAGTGTTGAACAATATTGTCAACAAACTTTGATTTTTAGATGCCATTACAGCATTTTTAGGCAGTAGACTGCCTTTTTGACACATATATTTGCTTGATTAATCTGCCACTCACATGTATTGGGCTGGACTCAGGCAGAAGGCTGAAAGTTATGCTAATATTCAGGGTTGTGAAAGGAGTGCCAGCATCAGGAGGGCGTTTAAACCTGCTACAGCTCTTTCTGCATCTAATGTTCAGTTACTGTAATAGTTGAAGTGAATGTAAATGTCTTAAGTAAGGAACAATGAATTACTATTCCCAGTCTTATTGTTAGGCCTTATTGAAACTTCATGAATTTGATTTAAGTCAGCTATTCATCATTATCATAGTCTTTTAACAAAAATCTTATTTGCTAGTCTATAACAATGTTAAGTGTGGTGTGGCTCTTCATCAAAATTGTGAAAATAATGTATTTGATGGTCAAATGTTACATCAGGTAGATTCACTTTTTTGTCTTTGATGTCCTGCAGACAGAGTGGCCGACTCACAGGAATGAGGACACACTTACGTCAACTGAGGGGGCGTTATTTTAATTGCTTGTTCAGGCGCACGGAATACGAAAAATACCAAACACAGGTAATAATGCTGGCTCATTATTTGGCCATCTGATTTTCAGTTGTGATATCATAATCACATTACACTATTCTTGTACACATTAGCCTCTTTTACCACTTAAGTAATAGTCAAATAGTATCAGTCAGTCAAACAGTATGGAGAGAATCCATAGATTAGTTCCACAAAAGTAAAGTGCTCAAAACAAACCCCAGACTCAGATGCTGCAAGAGGCTTTTGCCTGCAGCAACAATGATGGAAGAAGATAATGTTGCAACTTACATCAGCAAAGACATGGTTGCAATTTACATGTTTAATAGTTATTTGTTTTTAGCTCATTTCATATGACAGTAGTTTAATAGAATATTCCATCCTGTTATTGTTACTGGCCAGTTGCAATGCAGGTGTCCTCACAGGTGATTAGAATTCACTGCAGCTACAGTGAGATTGCTCCTTCCCCCATGTCTCTCTCTACTGCCAATCTATCTGTATCTATCTATATCTATATCTATCTATATCTCTCTGACAGTACTGACAGTATACTTGCAAATATGCATTCTGAAACATAACAAGGTAGCATTAATTTAAAATGAATCCAACTGTAAATAAAACAGTCAGTGGAATTAACCACCACGTCTACCTATTAACCTTGTAGCTCTTGCAAAACCACACAACTCTAACCCTGTCTAACACACAGGTTCATTGTCATGTTAGGTTGCCAAGGTTCTAAGAGGGTCTCAGAGACCCAGAGATTTAAGATTTTCACACTTGGTTCATGTCTTTTTTAACTATAAGCCTCTTGTATGTTTCATTTTCAGCTTACCAGAAAATCTTTTGAATGGTTTTTCAAAGTATCTGAGGGATCAGAGGCCTGTACAAGCTGCATTGAAAGCACTGGTGATGACTATACTCCATCAGAGGCAGTGCATGAAGGCAGCCCACAAAAACCTGACTGTCCTGTAACTTAAAGTCCATTTGTGAAGCAGAGGACATCCCAGAGGACCTATTGAAGAAGGACATGGCCCAGAGTTTCTTCAGAGGAGGACAAGAGGATAGGAGGTAAAAACTCTGATGACACAAACCTTTCTGTTACCTTTTCTACACAGAACACCGAAAGACAACAGGCACGATTAGAACTACCTCTGACTGGCAGCTTTCTCACCATACCAGAGCACCTCAGGCTGATATGGAAGCACATTTCCCGCCAGTATAAGAAAAAAAAATGCCTATGTCTAGTCAAAATCATGAAGTAAATAGTCAAAATTATGAGATAAAAAGTCATAATTGTGAGATAATAAGTCTGAATTATGAGATAAGTCAAAATTATGAGACAGTGTCAAAATTACAAGATAATAAATTGAAATTATGAGATAGTGTCGAAATTGTGGGATAACAAAAATCATAATTATGAGATAATGTCAAAATTACAAGATAATAAATTGAAATTATGAGATAATGTTGAAATTGCAAGATAAAAAATTACCATTAAGATATAATGTTCAAAATTACAAGATAATAAGTTGGAATTATGAGATAAGTGAAAATTATGAGACAATGTCGAAATTACGAGATAATAAAACTTAAATTATGAGATAATGTTGAAATTGGAAGATTAAAAACATCATAATTATAGGATAATGTCAAAATTACAAGAGAATAAGATGGAATTATGAGATCAGAAGTCATAATTATGACATAAATTGAAATTATGACATGAATTGAAATTATGTGATGATAAATTGCAATTATGAGATAAAAAGTCATAATTGTGAGATAAATCCGAATTATGAGATAAATCATAATTATGAGATAATGTCAAAATCTCGAGATAATAAATTGAAATTATGACATAATGGCGAAATTGTGAGATTAAAAAAAAATGATTACGGGATAATGTTGAAATTCAACATTATCTCATAATTTCAACTTCTCATAATTTCAACACTATCTCATAATTTTGATTTATCTCATAATCATGACTTTTTATCTCATAACTCCATCTTATTATTTCATAGTTTCGACATTATCCCATAATATTTTTTTTAATCTCACAATTTCGACATTATGTCATAATTTCAATTTATTATCTCGAGATTTTGACATTATTAAATAATTAGATGGAGTTATGAGATAAAAAGTCATGATTATGAGATAAATCAAAATTATGAGATAGTGTTGAAATTATGAGAAGTTGAAATTATGAGATAATGTCGAAATTACGAGATAAAAAAATGTAATTATGACATAATAAATTGAAATGATGTCATAAAATGAAATTCTGGGATAAAAAGTCATAATTATGAGATAAATTATGGGATAATGTCAAAATTATAACATATTTTCACACAACACTCAAAGTAGCAGTTCTTTGGCATGAGTTCTCCTATTCAACTTGACAACGAAATGGATTGTGAGCACATTGAAGACTATTTAAAAAGGGCTTTACAACAGATGAAATACTTAATTTGCTTGCTGATTCACACTGGATTATATGGAGCAAACACACCCTTGAAAAGAGAAGCAGCTCTTGTGTAGACAGAATAAAAATGATGTGGCAATCTTCATTGAACAGCAACTGGAAACATCTGGTCAGTTTCATGGTTACCTTATTTAGGATAACATATTGTTGGCATGGCGAGGACAGCTAGGTGCGCCACTGGAGTGCATGCAGACTTTTCCAAATTATTATCTCAATTTCAACATATCATCTCATGATTATGACTTACTATCTCTTTGACTTAATGTGAGCAGTTTTTTTCTTATATCGGTGGAAATAGAATAGAATAGAATAGAATAGGCTTTATTGTCATTGTACAGTTAAGTACAATGAAATTGTGGGTGCTCCACGAAGACAGACTATGCACTATAGAAGAGATTTAAATACAAATAGAAATACGAAAATGTACACAATATACAAGATGAATACAATATAATACAAGAGATTACAAAAAAATACAAGAATTACAAAATTACAAAAATTTACAATGTCACTTTTAAATAGAATCTACATACACACAACAGCACACGATTGTGCAAAGAGTCTAGGACACTTTAAGGTGCATAGTGTCCTTGGCTCTGTGTGTACACGTGTGTGTGTGTGTGTGTGAGGTGTGGTGTTGGTGAGGTGGGGGGTATGGTCAGTGTTTGTTTATGGTCCGAATGGCCCAGGGGAAGAAGCTGTCAAACAGGTGGTGAGTGGGGTGTGAGGGGTCTCCTGTGATGGCCCTGGTTTTCCTGAGGCAGCAGGTTCTGGATATGTCATCCAGGGAGGGCAGAGGGCAGCCAATGATTTTCTGGGCAGTGTTGATGACCCTCTGCACAGCCTTCCTGTCCTCAGCTGTGGAGGTGGAGATGTTAGTACACTCTCCACAGAGGAGTGGTAGAGGGCCAGCAGCAGCTTTTTGTCCAGATTGTTTTTCCTGAGGACACACAGGAAATGCAGCCGCTGCTGAGCCTTCTTCACTAGGGCCTTGGTGTTGTGAGTCCAGGAGAGATTGGCTGAGATGTGGGTGCCCAGGAACCTGAAGGTGGTCACAGTTTCCACACGTTCTCCATTTATGAGGAGGGGTGTGTGGTCTTGTCTGTCCTTTCTGAAGTCCATAATGAGTTCTTTAGTTTTCTGGACGTTCAGTGTCAGGTTGTTAGCTGAGTACCAGAGGGACAGTTTCTCTACCTCAGCCCTGTATACCGTCTCATCCCCATCAGAGATGAGCCCAACCACCGTGGTATCATCTGCATACCTGATGATGAGGTTGGTTGGGTGGGTTGGAGTGTTGGAGCTTGGAGCTTCCACAGGCTGAAAACATTTGTTGCAAGTTGCAGACACAAATGGTAAGTATTACTGTAACAGCTGAGAAATATACTGTCTGTCACGAGGTCAGCTATTTGACCTGTCTGTCAGTGTCTGTCTGTCTGTCTGCTGGGTCTGCCTGTTTGCCACTCCACACCTGCCTTGCTGCTGCAATCAAGCTCATCTGGTTTCCATCAGCTCATCACTCAGGTTCGCTTAATCCCTGCTCCTGCCTTCAGTCCCTGCCGGATTGTCATTCCATGTACACGGTTTGTGTAGAGAGAAGTTTGGCTCATCTTAGCTCAAGAATCTGCATTAGCAGTAGTGCCGATCAGATCATTACCTGACCTGTTTCTTCTGTTCAGTTCCTGCTTGCCTGCCTGCCTGCAAGCAGGGGGTTGCACACCCCCAGTCCTGCTCCATCACAAGTTCCTTTAATTTTTCCTGCAGTCCTGCTGTTCTGCTTTTTGAGGTTCCTTGCTCAGACGTGACAGTACGATCCGGCCATGCAGAATCCTGCAGACACTGACCCTGTCCACCAGGCTGTCTCCCACCATGGAATCTTGCTTGGCCAGCACGCCCAGGCACTGAGGGAGGTTAGGGAGGGCCTCAGAGATCTCACAACCAAAGTCATGGAGATTCGGGACCAAATTAATCAGCCCGAGTCCTGAGGTTCAGCCACCAGCTCCCACCCCAGCAGCACCAACTCCTGTACCCATTAAAGAGCCATGGGTTCTTAATGGGCTTTTTGAGGTTCCTTGCTCAGATGTGACAGTGCGATCCGGCCATGCAGAATCCTGCAGACACTGACCCTGTCCACCAGGCTGTCTCCCACCATGGAGCAGCACCAACTCCTGTACCCATTAAGGAGCCATGGGTTCCTTCTCCCGACCGATTTGAAGGTGACTTTGGATTATGGAATTATCGTGGAAACGCCTTGGCCTGGGCTACAGCGCCGTGGGAGAAACAGTCTCCAGTCACAGCTACCTACACTGCCTTTACCACTGAGATGACAAGGGTTTTCGACCATCCTGTTCGTGGCCAGGATGCCTCCAAGAGGTTACTCTCTCTTCGCCAAGGTATGCGCAGTGTTGCAAATTATTCTGTTGAATTTTGTACTCTGTCCATTGAGAGTGGCCAGAATAATGAACCTCTGCAAGCTGTTTTTTGTCAAGGGTTAAGTGACACCATAAAGGATGAACTACTCTCATATCCAGAGCGCTCTGATTTTGAAGGTCTCTCCTTAGCCATTCGTATAGACAACCAGCTGTGAGAGAGAAGAGACAGTGGCACCCACTCACTGCTTCTCTGGTTCAGAATGACCAGCAAATCAATATAAATACAGCAGTCGAATACATACCTTCAATCCACGGACCTTTGTCAAGTCTGTTGATATGTTTAGAGTCGCATAAGCGAACTGGACAGTCCAGGTTTGCCCTAAAGCTGGAGAAATGACACCAATGACAAAAGGCATATTATCCAGAGAATAGGACATTGCCTTACTAAACAGCAAAATGTGGTAAAAGTCCCTGTATTCATTCATTATGGATTTACCATTGTAATATTAGGTTTTAAGTCCCCATTCTGTGTGTGTGAATGGTAATAGTTCCAAAATACTTACTGTCTGTGAGTCAACTTGCTCAAAAGACTGAGCTCTTCTTTGTTTTTCACCTTCTCTGTGACTTTGAGCTGCTGCATTATATCCACATATCTAAGTCCACAAATAGGACACTGATGCCCAGCTGTTTTATTGCTGGGCCTTCTTCTGGGGCGACGAGACTTGGCTGGCACAGGATTTTTCTGTGCTTCAGCCTCCTCTGGTCTCTGTGCTCAAATGGAAGAGATGGAAAAAATAACATGATGATTTACACAAATACAAACTTAACCACTAAAATTAGGCAAACTGCTACTTTTTTTGCCCAAGAAAAATATTTTCCAAAGTAGTGAAAGTGGCATCATCTTATCTGATTGACAGCTGTTAAAATGTTTTGCTTGTTATTGTTGTTATTTTTATTACTATGCACAGAACTGAATTGCTGAGGTTTGCACAATAACTGCCCCTGTTTGGAGATAATAGTAGCTCAGACCTCTATATATTCACAAGTTGTCACACCCTCTTCTCTCCCCCACTACTTTCACTAATTCTATCATTATCATATTAACCCATTTAATCCTGAATTTTTCCCAGACATGAAAATATCCAAATCATGTGTCATTAGTAATAGAAAGGATTGTGTCTATAGGCACAGATCTGGGTGAGACTACCAAAAACATGCTGCTACATTGAGTGTTCCCAAGAGTACAATGGCCTCCATAGTAATTACATGGCAGAAATTTAAACAACCAGGACTCTTCCTAGAGGTAGCCTACTGAGCAATCAATCAAGAACGCCAAATCCAGGTGTGCAGCACACCTCAAAGATGACTCAAAACTGTAAACGCTGACAAAGGTGCTTCAACTAAGTACGAGTAAAGGCTCAGAATGCTTATGTCAGTGGGTGTACCTTGTCTGGGTGGTCACCTAGATTCAACATATCCAGAACTTAAGTCAAAGTCAAACTCACAGACAGAACAGAGTAGACAGAATAAAAAGGTAGACTAAAACCATGTCTGTGTAAAAGTATATGTACACCTAGATACACTGTGTTATCCCACCGGTTACTATTGTTGCCATCAACATGTTCACTCCCTCTGTGACCACACTGAACAAAGTATAATTGCAAATACATATATCAATACTAGACACCTTAAAGATGATGTGTACCAAAAATCAATGTTCTATCTTTACATTAACATACTATACTATAACTTCAAGGTTACGATAATTCATGTGTTTCAGTTCAAGTTAACTCTTTTGATTTATAAGATGTTGTTATTTTATATGTACATTTATAACTGCCTATTTATATACTGGTGTTTTACATTCAGCATTAACATATTAAATATTTCCAGAAGCGTCTTTAAAACAGCTATAATAATATGTTGAAATTGGTTCACATGCATTTACATCAGTTGATTCTGAGTGGATAGTGTAGTCACATGAGAGCTGATAGACAGGAAACTTAACACGTGAAGCCTGTTAGATCGCCAGATGTACCCCGGTACGGGAGGTCTGGACCAGCTCTCTGTTTAAAGGGTTCAAACTCACAGCTGTAGTGTTTACATCCAACCTACAGTTTCTGCAGCTTTATAAGCTGGTGGCGAGATTCGCCTAGCTACTAACTGTTTACTTCCAGTTGCCTACCCTACTACCACTAATGTCACACCCGACCAAGTAGCCCTGTGGGTCGGATATGATCACTAGTCACACCTGTTTAACGACAGCTCTCCTCTTAAAGATCTTTGCACTTGGTATGGTGCTAGGAAATTATTTAGTGGCCCTGTAAGCCCCAAGGGTCTGTTAATCAGTGAGGCTGAAATAACCTTTAAGAACCTTATGATGTATTACACACTCTGACCTAGTATTTTACCCTTCTGAGAGGAACAGAACAACTGTCCACGACTTGTCCTTAGATACAGTTTATGAATTTTATTGAATATTGTTCTGGCAAGGGCAAAGCATACAGCATAATCATATAAAAAGTAAAAATTGTATAATTATCTCCCAATCAGTATAGTTCTGGAATGAGTAACTCACTGATTCCTGAATGAATGCTGAAGCTGGTCACTGAGATGGGTGCATATTTTGGTGAGAGAGCTGGAGGGATTGGCAGCTTGGCCTTAGCTGACCTTTCCTCTTTTCAGGCCGGTCCTGAGAGGGGTGAGTCCCCTGACTCTGTACAAAGCCCCGGAGGACCTCACCCAACTCACAGTTCCTTTTTCTGGGCCTGGCGAACTTGTTAAATCGTCAGAGAACAATTCCTTCACTGCAGTGGGGAAATTAATAATCCTTCTCCTCTTGCCTTGAGTCTTCTTAACAGTGAATAATCTCCCAGATTTCTTCGTTCTAATTGAAGAAGAGTTCGCTGATTCCAGCCCCCCCAGTCATGTGTCCTAGGGCTACCGTATATGTTAGCTTTTACAAAAGCTAAATTTACAGGCTAACAGGCCTCGGTCATATACTTGCAAAGTCTGTTAGTCATATGGTGCAGAGACTGGTCAATGGCTTGTTCAGCTTCTCAGGTCTCAGCCAATGGGCAGATGGTCACTGCTGTTCCCGATCACATTATAACTATTTAAGAGGATTTTAATTAAATTTTGGCTACAAAGTAGCATTGGATGACCTGTATGGGACACTAAATTGAACCACCATGGTTTGGGGCCCCTACATGACCCATGAACAAAAAACTAGCCTGGGAAGATTGTCAGAATATTGGGCTTCACAAATTCCTAGACATCAGGTTCTCATTTGATGCCAAATGTTAACAAGAAGGGCTAGTCCCTGTAAAGGACTAGCCTAGGGAAGATGCTAAAAGGTTGGGCTTCAGACTACTGGACAGTAGAGTCTCTGTGAGTCTTCTTTTAACATTCAAAGACCTCCTGAAATTTTGGTTAAATTTGGGTCTTTCTTTTTTCATAGATGGAGTAGTCATTTGTCCTAATGTTCAGACAGACTTCAACTTTGCAACAAAAGTGCAAGTCAGCACAGCGATATTTGGCTGAATCGGCCTCAGTCATACACTTGCACAGTCTGTTAGTTACAGTCTGCAGACACTGGCTAATGGCTTATTGAGCTTCTTAAGCGTCCGCCTGTGGGATGATGGACTTTGCTGATCTCTGGCCAATTGTCGCTATTGATGAGGAGGTAAATAAAGTTTTTTGCTACAAAGTAGCATTGGATGATCTGTGCCGGACAGTTGAAACACTACGGTTCAAGGCCACTAAAAGACCCCTGAAAGGGACTAGCCTTGGGTTGGGCTTCAGAATGCTGGACGAAAGAATATCTGTGAGTCTTCTGTTAATGTTTGATGCCACTTGGAGATCAACTTAGAGTTTTTGGGTTTTTTTTTTTACATGAAAGGCTCTCATGTTGGGTTTGTTATCCTTTACATACTGAGTAGTATGTAAATGTTGATTATGTGGATTTAATTTCACACTTTTAATGTCAATGAAATGTAAACTTTAGGTCCAGTTTTAGGGCTATACTTGACGTCATAATTAATCCGCTGGCCTGTGTGCAGCGCCTGCCTGCTCCAGACATTTACACACTGCCATTAAACAGAGTAAACTACAGCACTGTTTCATGTTAATGTCCAGCGATATTACCTTTTTTGTAATATTGATCATCATGTTAATCACAGTCTTAACGTCAGTGTATTTTTAAACAAGCTCATAAATTTGTGTGGCCGTGATCACATAGTGATTGGCATTGTGTGATGTCGCCACAGCAACCCTGGTTCGAATCCTGGGCACAGCAGCGCTGATCCAACTCCTCCAGCCTTTGCTTCATTATATAAACAAATGTTTTGTTAAACATTTGTTTATATAATGTTTTCTTGCCAGAACTATGGCTTGTAAAATATATTTGATCATTTCCCTTTTATTTTTGCTGACATGTAATTCCTACACTCTCAAACTGCCTCATGTGGGAAGCCATAGTTTGGCTCTAAATACGTTGAAAAGTGTTCCTAGCCTCTCTAAACTTGATCTCACACATGGTCTCAGTATGGCACAGCTATTTCAAGTTGGCACTATATGCGTTTTGATTTTCTATAATGCTTTAGATTTGGAAAAAAAATAGGAAAAATTCAAGAAGTGCTGATAAATATGTTCATCAAGTTCACTAAAAGCAAATATGCACAGTACAGTGTGAATGGACTGTAAGTTAATTTACTGTGAAAAGGTGATCAATGCTCAATTCAGTTTTTTCATGTCATTCATACAAGAAATATATAGAAGCAATTTTAAATGCATTATATAATTGATATATGACGTGCCTTAATGTTATAAGAAGATGAATGTAGGACTAAACCATTAATGTCTGGGACACTACGGAAAGCTGTTTGAGCGTTTATTTGATATCCCTGGTATCAGGCATCAGTGTCTTCCACTAGTTAGGTGTTATAGTCCTCCTGTTCTTCCTCACACAAAGGGGCACATACCGGTCCTGCTGCTGGGTTGTTGCCGTTACACAGCCCTGTCCAGCTCTCCTAGTTTAACGGCTCATCTCCTGGTATCTCCTCCACACTCTTGAGACTGTGCTGGGAGACACAGCAAACCTCCTTGCAACAGCTTTCAATTGCACCAGAGCAGGTGGAACTGACTCACAATTGTTTCAGCTTTCTAAGTTGAGAGGTCGATATCACAGAAATTTAATTGACTTGGTGTTATACTGTGATGATTAAGTGTTCCCTTCATTTTTCTGATCAGTATAGTTTGGCCCAGGATTTTGGTGCTACTAGTGCAGTGCTCAGAGTCAGAGTAAGACTTCTGATGGAAATAGTTCAACAAAAGTGCCAGTTTCTGTAAAAGAGTGACTAGTAAGAGTTTTTGTCCAACTAGTAAGACAAAATGGTGAACTAGTGCAACCAAATGCACAACTAGTGCCAACAAAGACCTAATTATTGGAGGAAACTGACCTCTGATATCAGGGATATGGAATAAATGCTCAAACGGCTTTCCATAGTGGCACTGTATAACACAACTTCTTGTTGCTGGTGACTGGAATTATTTTGTTTAAATTGCTCATAAGATCTTCATGTTCAGAAGATGACATGAAATAACTTTTTCTTCTTTTGTTGTTAGGTCCTGGAAGCAATAACTGTGAGGCCAACACAGGTATGTGCCTTTATGAAATCTTAACTCCTGATGTAGACTCTTCACTAGAATAACTGGCACACCTCTGAATATATTGCAGTCTAGCACATTATCTCTAACTATGAGTTCAGTGCTAAAACACAGGATTGAATTAACACCCATGACAGTTTCAATATTGGAACAGACTCTACGGGAAAGAACAGTTGAAATACATTTCATTAGTGTGTTTAAACTCTTGTAAAGTTGATACTATGTACTGATGCAGTTATATGCTCTCACTATATCTTCCTTTTATACACTGCACAGGATGAGGTGTCACTTTTGTTTTCTTGTTTTTCAGACGCTGGTGCTGACTCATCCCCTGAAAACAGAACTGACCCCTGCAGTGAATATGGGCACTCAGGTACAGATAAAAAAGGCAAAACTGATGAAGACAGAGAAAGAAGTGGCTAAGTTCTTTAAAACTGGTCAAAAAGCATGTACTTCTAAGATAGCATTAGGTTCTTCCTATGACTATCTGAAAGTCATGCAGTAGGTTGACAACATTCATTTCTTTCATATCCCTTGATATTTTGATAGCAGAGTTGTGCACTGTATCTCCCAGTGCCAACTGTATACATACAGACACAAACAGTAAAAACAGGTGTTCCTGAACTGTTTCATTGTTCTTAAAACAAAACTGAACTGACATTTTAAATATTTAAACAGAACTCCACATTCACTGTAGTGATGGTGGGTTTGGCTGAATACTCAGACATGGTAAGGGGCTAGTATGACCTGTAAAAGTGACATCAGTGCATACCTGTGGTGTAAACGGTCAAAGATCAATCATGTGAGCCCTCTTTACAGATGCACTTACATGCTTTCACTGTGTCTTCCTTTCATACATTGTACAGGATGAGGGGTCACATTTTGATTGCTCTTGCGTTTCAGATGGAGGTTGTGACCTCTCAGCCTGCACAAACACACCTGACCCCTGTACTAAGGATGGCAATCAACATACAGACAGTGAGCTAAATAGCCTTTTTTGAAATTTACAAAACTCCTGCCTTTTGGCAAAGGACTCTGCTGGTTGTTGTTCATGCTTTAACCCATCAGGTTAAATGATAAGTAAATAAGTAGACAAAAGATAAATAGAATACTACTTACCATTTTATCTATGAATTACAATACAAAACACTGTCTCATCCTTCTGTTTGTTGTATAGTTTGGTCACACAGTTTATGTCAGTTAAATTACTGTCCTAATGTATTTCTAATATTTGTCTCTTACTGTTGTAGATCAGAGTCCAGAAACAGTAGTTCTTTAAAACTACATTAAAGTGCTGTAGCTGCTGCCTGTACACTAAAGTCTGTTCATTTAAAGTTATTCAATCTACATTGCTCTTTCTGTCATTTTTAGAGCCACGCTGAGTAAGGGTGCAGAGATCATGGACTAAAGCAGAGAGGAGAGCAGTGCACAATCACTTTTGCAGTTTTATTGCACAGCGCCGAGTTCCTGGCAAAGACCACTGCATTCAATGCATAAGAAAAGAGAAGGTTTTGAGTGAACGAACCTGGTGCAAGTAAAGAGCTTTGTGAAAAACACAGTTACTGCTTTGAAACATGAATCTGCTTTAAGTCAAATTTGGAAGATCTACATTGTACAATGTACAGTAGGCTATACTGACAGAGTGGGTGACATATTTCACATAGATCAGAATTACTTCTATGCACAAGTCAAGGCTTGGCAGACTGCCAGGAGTCTCTCAGGGAGCCCTGTTGGAAGCTTTAAGCTCAATGAGCAATATTCCAAAAAACCAAAAAACAAAAGGACAGCATCAGATCAACACAAAGCATTTTATTCATCTGCACTTATCACAGACTTCATACTAATGTCACACCACAAGTGATACAGACATGTACACGCCCACCACTTACATAAAAGTCACTGACTTAACAATTATTCTCTCTCTCTTCTCTCTCTCTGTCTCTCTCCAGGTTGTTGTGTCTCTGGAGCTATGGAGTCTCATCTGCAGCTGTGTGTCACCTGCTGCTCTGATCATTAGCCCCATCATTATGGATCTACTACTATTTGTATTATCTGAAGTGTTATTATACTGCCACTCTCGCTGCTCTCATATCATTACTATATGACACGCTGATGAGACGATGGTAGTGGGCGTCATCCAGAATGAGGACGACTGGGCCTATAGAGAGGAGGTGGAACAGCTGGAGTACTGGTGCAGGAGGAACAACCTGATCCTGAACGTCAAAAAACAAAAGAGATCATTGTTGACTCAAGGAAGAACCAGCCTGGCCACTCGCCACTGCTGATCAACAACACGATGGTAAAGGTAGTGGGAAGCACAAAGTTCCTAGGGGTCCACATCACAGATACCCTAAACTGGACTGTAAACACTGGGTCCCTGGCAAAGCGTGCGCAGCAGTGTTTGCACTTTCTCTGGAGGATCACACCTTCCCCCTCCCATCCTCATCACTTTTTACAGAAGCACTGTAGAGAGCATTATGACCAACTGCATCTATGGCTGCAGACTGGAAGTGCCTACAGAGAGTGGTTAGGACAGCGGAGAAGATCACTGGGACTTCTCTTCCCTCCATCCCAGAGATTGGACAGAAACACTGTCTGTCACAGGCTATCAACACCACCAGAGACTGCACACCCCCCCACCATAGACTGTTCTCTGTGATGGCCTCTGGCAGGAGGTATCTGAGCCTGAAAAGCAGAACAGCCAGGTTCTGCAACAGCTTTATCCCACAGGCCATAAGACTGCTAAAGTCCCTATAGACAGTCTCTTAAACACTTACACACCATACTGTCTGTTCTAGTACTGCAGGCTGATACACCAAGAAGGATCATAAAGCAACACAGTCTTCTGTTATATAAATTAGAAGACATCCAAGTCATCAGACTAACATATAACTTATAGCCCAGGTCCTACATTTAAAGTCCCTTTACTGTAAAACTCTGCAGTACTCTACATTAACACAGAGTTGGTGGTTGGTGGGGTGCTTTGGCTCTGAAATAACCAACACTTCTTTCCAATTTACAACAGTTTTCCTGTATAGAATTAGACATCCAAGTCATCAGGGTCACACAGTATACTACCAGGTCCTACGTGGAGGTCTCTTTAATGTCAGAATTTGCATTGCACAATCTTATTCCACACCTGTACAAGCTCTACAAAACACTTACTGTCGATGAGGTCATTTGCACAAAAGAGTCAGCTCGGTTCTAATGACAACCTATTCAGTGACTCTTAGGTGCTGGACCAATAATCATATTAAAGTGGCTGAGATTTTACTTTCCCCTCTCCTTTCACTGGAGACAGCAGTTTTTTCATTCTGAGCTTAGTGAGCGAGCAGAAGCCGAGACAGGAGGACTTTCAGACACGGGACTCACTGTGAGTCCACAGAAGGGACAAAGATCCCCCTCGGCAGCTGACCGTTTCCATACATCCCGACTGTACATGAACATTAGAATTTGACCAATAATCATATTAAAGTGGCTGAGATTTTACTTTCTCCTCTCCTTTCACTGCACTGTAAATTCTAACAAGTTGAGTTTACTTAAAAAAATGAGGAAACCGATTACCTTGGGAAAAGTAAGTAAACAAACTTAACTGTGTGAAGTCCTGTGAAATTATTACAATTAAGTAGGCTGTACTTTTTTTGAAGTTGTGAGCACTTAATGTATCTCAGTATAGTTACATTTAAATCAAGTTGTTACAACTCAAATACTTTGAGTCAAATTAACTTAATATTTTCTGCCAAAACAAGTGGGCATTACTTCAAATTTGTAATACGCTACACTTAGGGTATCTTAGTGTAATCCACTTCAATAAAGTTGACAGGAACTCAATAAAGATAAGTCACATGAAATGAATATAATGTGTCAAAGTAAGTGAGTAGCACTTCATTTTAGATAAATTCATTTAACATACCTTAGTTTATCTAACTTAAAAAATAAGACTCACAAAATGGCATTATGAACACCAAAATGTATTTTGTCTGCATTTGTAAACAACAGAATGAGTGAGACTTAAGAGTGACAATGAGTGTGTGAGAGGTGTGCTGATTGGTCTGGGTGTAAGCTAACAGAAGGCTCTCGATTCACACTCGACACTTTCCTGAATGTCTCACAGCAACAAACAGACCTGGCAACATTTAGTCTGTAAAAGTTTAAAACCTGAATAAAACCTCCACTGAACTTGAACATATATCTTCCAAGCAGCAGCAAATCAGCGCTTAGCAATTTAACAACTCTGACATATATTCAACCTGTGTTGCAGATGTACGCTACATTTTAATACTTAACATACTTTATGTTCATTTTCAACAGTTTTTACTCACTGGACATTACTTAACACCTGCACTGATGGCAGGATCATGTGACCTACATAAGGATGTCTTCTGCTGCCTTTACATATTTTTATGCTTTCCAATCGCAAATGTGAAAAACAGTGAACAAATACAAAAAGCATACATCTCAGTACATACTTTGCTTTACCTTTGGTCTCTAACTTTTTTTTTACTGTTGGCCCCCCAAGTACAGGAGGTGCTCCCTTTCTGCAATTATGAGGGAGCAGTAACTGTGCACTCATAATACTGAGCCAGATGAGTATGAAACAAAATAAGACAGATCCCAAAAACAAACAAAAACCCCCACTGCTATTCTTTTGACAGTCATTGTAAGGATTCAGATTTTTTGTGAGAGGGGTCATTCTCACTGTGTTCTGTACCTCTGTACCTATTTTCTTAATTATTGAGAATACAATATGGAGACCTCTGCAGCTCCACAAGTAAAAGTAGAATTTTTGGTTTAATTGTTCAGGCCCATCATGCTCACTCTCAATGACAATGTTTCCTTCAAGGATGATGGCAATGCTGTGAATCGATGGTGGTGTGTCCTCAGTCATGATTCTAAGAACCCCAACAGGCACCTGGGTGAAGTCAGCTGCTGTGTCTGAATCCTGCATTCAAAATAAAAATAAATGAATGTAGGCAGGATGTTATGACCCACTGTTATAGTGTGTTCACTGTTGTAAGCAAAGTGAATAGTTGTTTAGTGTTGTGTGTGAACGGGTTATGCTATATGCCTTGTTTAATTTAATTAAAATGTATAAAAAATGAATGTGGTTTAAAAATCAGGCGAGAGAGCAGTTGCTAAAACCAAGAGAACACAGATCCTTGACAGGAACACGGGGGTTTATTCATAAAATAAAATAAAAATATAAAAACACAGATAAAACTAAAAAGACTATAAGAACGGGGCTGGTAAAAAGGTATTAAAAAGGAGGGAGGCTAAAACTAAATGGTGGGAGAGTCCAATGGAGCAGTCCAGAGTCTTATCTGTGGAGGCCAGGGCTGTCGCACACAGTCGAACGCCGGCGGAAGAGGCTCCGCCGTTGTGGAAGCGTCGGCCCGTTCGCTAAGGTGGTCTCGCCACGCTGCTGCACCACCCCTTCGTCCTCCTCAGAACACCGACCTCGAATTAACAAGGAAGCGGGACAGCAGTCACTGCACTTTTAAACACACAAGTACAGGTTACACTTCGCTGCAGATCGCTACTCACACCGCTGGGCAGAGTATCACTCTGCTTCTTCATGGAACCTTCAACGATTTTTCCTAGGTTTCTCCGTCAACGGCAGCTCCGGCGTGATCCTGCAGCCTGTCCCCTGTGCCTCCTCCGCCTCGTCTGTGCTCTCTGCGTCCTGTTTCCTCCGAAGCCTATATGGCCCCGCCAATCTTTAGCTCTAACAGGTGCAGGTGATTACACCGTGGGGAGTCACATCCGCATGGGCTTTTCAGAATAAAAGCACAACATACTCCCAGTCTGCAATACATGCAATAAAACACAACCACACACTAAAATCAGAAATGTAAATTAAAAAACACACTGGGAGTTAAAACGACACACAATAAAATCTTACTTTGACCATGCGACATCCCCCCACTGTTTGACGTTGTCAGTCCCTGCAACGTAAAAATCAACTCAGTCTCTGTACCTTTCTGGCGGTTGGCCAAAATTAGGCCGAGTGGAGCGTCGTGGCGCTGCTCCCAGCTGTCCATCCTGTGGGGGCATAGGCAGGGCTGCCGGTAGGAACCCATAAAACAATGGTTCTGGCAACCTTTGAGTCTCTGTAAGTCTCTGAGAGTCTTTGTTGGGTTCACCTGATGGTGGTAAAACATCTGCAGGAGGTGCTGTACACAACTTTAATGCATTCCTATGCACAGTCTGCTCACGGCCACCCTTCTCTGGTTGTACCCCGGTACACCACCCCTGTGTCTCCCACCTTGTCCAAAATCACATAGGGGTCAGCACCCCACCAAGTACACAATTCCCTCTGCCATGCCTGTTCTCTCCCGCACCCATACTCTCTCTCCTGGCAGCAGTGCATAGCTTTTGCCTTTTTATCATAATGCCGTTTATGTTGAGAAGCTGCCTCGCCCATCTTTCGCCTTGCTATGCCGTAAGCTAGGGAAAGTCTCTGTTGGTGATCTTTCACCCACCCACCTAGCCCGTGACAAGATTGCTGGGGACCCACTCCTAGTTCTATGTCTACTGGGAGCCATAGGTGTCTGCCAAACATCAAGAAGAGGGAGCATAACCTGTTGAGCTATGTGTTGTGTTGTTATAGGCGTGGACTAACTCAGGAATATGCTCAGGCCAACGATTCTGTTTAGCTGTTTCCAGTGAGCGAAGCATGTTCAACAACGTCTGGTTAAAACGCTCTGCACTATCATTCCCTGCTGGGTGGTATGGTGTTGTGCGACTTTTGGTTATACCATAAGTGTCACAGAGCTGCTTCATCAAGGCTGACTCAAAATTAGAACCACTCTCACTGTGGTCTGAGCTGTCTGATCGCGTGTAGGAACGGCCCAGGCAAAACGAGTGAACAGATCTGTAGCAACTAGGATGTTTTGGTAAGCATCTGTGGGCCGACCAAGGGACAAAAAATCTAAACCTATCACCTCTAAAGGATAGGACACAGTAATAGGGTTTAGTGGGGCCCTGGGCTCTACCTTCTCTCTTTGCAGGCTGCAGGCAACACAACTCTGATGCAGACGACGTACCTCCACCTCCTGGTCCGGCCAGTAGAATCTTCGCCGGATTCGGGATAAGGTCCAGTCCACACCAGCATGAGCAGCTGCCTCGTGGTCTTTCTCCAGACTTCTTGGTATCTAGAACTGGGACACACAATCTGGAAATGCTCTTCATTAGAATGAGGGTCGATCACTCTCTGACATAGTAAGTTACCCTTATTCTGGAGCCTCTTCCACTGTTGTAGTATCTTCTGGGCTCTGCGGGACATAGCATGTCGTTCAGGTC
>NW_026117425.1:0-15736 GCF_001640805.2 Lates calcarifer | reverse complement strand
TGTTTGGAGATAATAGTAGCTCAGACCTCTATATATTCACAAGTTGTCACACCCTCTTCTCTCCCCCACTACTTTCACTAATTCTATCATTATCATATTAACCCATTTAATCCTGAATTTTTCCCAGACATGAAAATATCCAAATCATGTGTCATTAGTAATAGAAAGGATTGTGTCTATAGGCACAGATCTGGGTGAGACTACCAAAAACATGCTGCTGCATTGAGTGTTCCAAGAGTACATGCCTCCATATAATTACATGGCAAAATTTAAACAACCAGGACTTCCTAGAGGTAGCCTACTGAGCAATCAATCAAGAACGCCAAATCCAGGTGTGCAGCACACCTCAAAGATGACTCAAAACTGTAAACGCTGACAAAGGTGCTTCAACTAAGTACGAGTAAAGGCTCAGAATGCTTATGTCAGTGGGTGTACCTTGTCTGGGTGGTCACCTAGATTCAACATATCCAGAACTTAAGTCAAAGTCAAACTCACAGACAGAACAGAGTAGACAGAATAAAAAAAAG
Source organism: Lates calcarifer (assembly GCF_001640805.2). Classification (NCBI taxonomy): domain Eukaryota; kingdom Metazoa; phylum Chordata; class Actinopteri; family Centropomidae; genus Lates; species Lates calcarifer. Next base: position 15,209 of record NW_026117425.1, on the reverse strand, counting down.
GTAGACTAAAACCATGTCTGTGTAAAAGTATATGTACACCTAGATACACTGTGTTATCCCACCGGTTACTATTGTTGCCATCAACATGTTCACTCCCTCTGTGACCACACTGAACAAAGTATAATTGCAAATACATATATCAATACTAGACACCTTAAAGATGATGTGTACCAAAAATCAATGTTCTATCTTTACATTAACATACTATACTATAACTTCAAGGTTACGATAATTCATGTGTTTCAGTTCAAGTTAACTCTTTTGATTTATAAGATGTTGTTATTTTATATGTACATTTATAACTGCCTATTTATATACTGGTGTTTTACATTCAGCATTAACATATTAAATATTTCCAGAAGCGTCTTTAAAACAGCTATAATAATATGTTGAAATTGGTTCACATGCATTTACATCAGTTGATTCTGAGTGGATAGTGTAGTCACATGAGAGCTGATAGACAGGAAACTTAACACGTGAAGCCTGTTAGATCGCCAGATGTACCCCGGTACGGGAGGTCTGGACCAGCTCTCTGTTTAAAGGGTTCAAACTCACAGCTGTAGTGTTTACATCCAACCTACAGTTTCTGCGGCTTTATAAGCTGGTGGCGAGATTCGCCTAGCTACTAACTGTTTACTTCCAGTTGCCTACCCTACTACCACTAATGTCACACCCGACCAAGTAGCCCTGTGGGTCGGATATGATCACTAGTCACACCTGTTTAACGACAGCTCTCCTCTTAAAGATCTTTGCACTTGGTATGGTGCTAGGAAATTATTTAGTGGCCCTGTAAGCCCCAAGGGTCTGTTAATCAGTGAGGCTGAAATAACCTTTAAGAACCTTATGATGTATTACACACTCTGACCTAGTATTTTACCCTTCTGAGAGGAACAGAACAACTGTCCACGACTTGTCCTTAGATACAGTTTATGAATTTTATTGAATATTGTTCTGGCAAGGGCAAAGCATACAGCATAATCATATAAAAAGTAAAAATTGTATAATTATCTCCCAATCAGTATAGTTCTGGAATGAGTAACTCACTGATTCCTGAATGAATGCTGAAGCTGGTCACTGAGATGGGTGCATATTTTGGTGAGAGAGCTGGAGGGATTGGCAGCTTGGCCTTAGCTGACCTTTCCTCTTTTCAGGCCGGTCCTGAGAGGGGTGAGTCCCCTGACTCTGTACAAAGCCCCGGAGGACCTCACCCAACTCACAGTTCCTTTTTCTGGGCCTGGCGAACTTGTTAAATCGTCAGAGAACAATTCCTTCACTGCAGTGGGGAAATTAATAATCCTTCTCCTCTTGCCTTGAGTCTTCTTAACAGTGAATAATCTCCCAGATTTCTTCGTTCTAATTGAAGAAGAGTTCGCTGATTCCAGCCCCCCAGTCATGTGTCCTAGGGCTACCGTATATGTTAGCTTTTACAAAAGCTAAATTTACAGGCTAACAGGCCTCGGTCATATACTTGCAAAGTCTGTTAGTCATATGGTGCAGAGACTGGTCAATGGCTTGTTCAGCTTCTCAGGTCTCAGCCAATGGGCAGATGGTCACTGCTGTTCCCGATCACATTATAACTATTTAAGAGGATTTTAATTAAATTTTGGCTACAAAGTAGCATTGGATGACCTGTATGGGACACTAAATTGAACCACCATGGTTTGGGGCCCCTACATGACCCATGAACAAAAAACTAGCCTGGGAAGATTGTCAGAATATTTGGGCTTCACAATTTATCTCCTTGAAGATCAACTCAGGGTTTTCTGCATTATGAAATAGCATTGATGACCTTACAGACACTAAATTGAACACTATGTGAGGACTACAAGTCCCTGTAAAAGGACTAGCCTAGGGAAGATGCCTAAAAAGGTTGGGCTTCAGACTACTGGACAGTAGAGTCTCTGTGAGTCTTCTTTTAACATTCAAAGACCTCCTGAAATTTTGGTTAAATTGGGTCTTTCTTTTTTCATAGATGGAGTAGTCATTTGTCCTAATGTTCAGACAGACTTCAACTTTGCAACAAAAGGCAAGTCAGCACAGCGATATTTGGCTGAATCGGCCTCAGTCATACACTTGCACAGTCTGTTAGTTACAGTCTGCAGACACTGGCTAATGGCTTATTGAGCTTCTTAAGCGTCTGCCTGTGGGATGATGGACTTTGCTGATCTCTGGCCAATTGTCGCTATTGATGAGGAGGTAAATAAAGTTTTTTGCTACAAAGTAGCATTGGATGATCTGTGCCGGACAGTTGAAACACTACGGTTCAAGGCCACTAAAAGACCCCTGAAAGGGACTAGCCTTGGGTTGGGCCTTCAGAATGCTGGACGAAAGAATATCTGTGAGTCTTCTGTTAATGTTTGATGCCACTTGGAGATTCAACTTAGAGTTTTTGGGTTTTTTTTTTTTTACATGAAAGGCTCTCATGTTGGGTTTGTTATCCTTTACATACTGAGTAGTATGTAAATGTTGATTATGTGGATTTAATTTCACAACTTTTAATGTCAATGAAATGGTAAACTTTAGGTCCAGTTTTAGGGCTATACTTGACGTCATAATTAATCCGCTGGCCTGTGTGCAGCGCCTGCCTGCTCCAGACATTTACACACTGCCATTAAACAGAGTAAACTACAGCACTGTTTCATATTAATGTCCAGCGATATTACCTTTTTTGTAATATTGATCATCATGTTAATCACAGTCTCAACGTCAGTGTATTTTTAAACAAGCTCATAAATTTGTGTGGCCGTGATCACATAGTGATTGGCATTGTGTGATGTCGCCACAGCAACCCCGGTTCGAATCCTGGGCACAGCAGCGCTGATCCAACTCCTCCAGCCTTTGCTTCATTTCTGGTAATTTCTAATAAACTCAAGAGAGCAGTTGTAGCTCTGTTCGAGGTTTGTTAAACATTTGTTTATATAATGTTTTCTTGCCAGAACTATGGCTTGTATAGATCATTTCCCTTTTATTTTTGCTGACATGTAATTCCTACACTCTCAAACTGCCTCATATGGGAAGCCATAGTTTGGCTCTAAATACATTGAAAAGTGTTCCTAGCCTCTCTAAACTTGATCTCACACCATGGTCTCAGTATGGCACAGCTATTTCAAGTTGGCACTATATGCGTTTTGATTTTCTATAATGCTTTAGATTTGGAAAAAAATAGGAAAAATTCAAGAAGTGCTGATAAATATGTTCATCAAGTTCACTAAAAGCAAATATGCACAGTACAGTGTGAATGGACTGTAAGTTAATTTACTGATGAAAAGGTGATCAATGCTCAATTCAGTTTTTTCATGTCATTCATACAAGAAATATATAGAAGCAATTTTAAATGCATTATATAATTGATATATGACGTGCCTTAATGTTATAAGAAGATGAATGTAGGACTAAACCATTAATGTCTGGGACACTACGGAAAGCTGTTTGAGCGTTTATTTGATATCCCTGGTATCAGGCATCAGTGTCTTCCACTAGTTAGGTGTTATAGTCCTCCTGTTCTTCCTCACACAAAGGGGCACATACCGGTCCTGCTGCTGGGTTGTTGCCGTTACACAGCCCTGTCCAGCTCTCCTAGTTTAACGGCTCATCTCCTGGTATCTCCTCCACACTCTTGAGACTGTGCTGGGAGACACAGCAAACCTCCTTGCAACAGCTTTCAATTGCACCAGAGCAGGTGGAACTGAACTCACAATTGTTTCAGCTTTCTAAGTGGAGAGGTCGATATCACAGAAATTTAACTGACTTGGTGTTATACTGTGATGATTAAGTGTTCCCTTCATTTTTCTGATCAGTGTAGTTTGGCCCAGGATTTTGGTGCTACTAGTGCAGTGCTCAGAGGTCAGAGTAAGACTTCTGATGGAAATAGTTCAACAAAAGTGCCAGTTTCTGCAAAAGAGTGACTAGTAAGAGTTTTTGTCCAACTAGTAAGACAAAATGGTGAACTAGTGGCAACCAAATGCACAACTAGTGCCAACAAAGACCTAATTATTGGAGGAAACTGACCTCTGATATCAGGGATATGGAATAAATGCTCAAACGGCTTTCCATAGTGGCACTGTATAACACAACTTCTTGTTGCTCGGTGACTGGAATTATTTTGTTTAGCAATTTGCTCATAAGATCTTCATGTTCAGAAGATGACATGAAATAACTTTTTCTTCTTTTGTTGTTAGGTCCTGGAAGCAATAACTGTGAGGCCAACACAGGTATGTGCCTTTATGAAATCTTAACTCCTGATGTAGACTCTTCACTAGAATAACTGGCACACCTCTGAATATATTGCAGTCTAGCACATTATCTCTAACTATGAGTTCAGTGCTAAAACACAGGATTGAATTAACACCCATAACAGTTTCAATATTGGAACAGACTCTACGGGAAAGAACAGTTGAAAATACATTTCATTAGTGTGTTTAAACTCTTGTAAAGTTGATACTATGTACTGATGCAGTTATATGCTCTCACTATATCTTCCTTTTATACACTGCACAGGATGAGGTGTCACTTTTGTTTTCTTGTTTTTCAGACGCTGGTGCTGACTCATCCCCTGAAAACAGAACTGACCCCTGCAGTGAATATGGGCACTCAGGTACAGATAAAAAAGGCAAAACTGATGAAGACAGAGAAAGAAGTGGCTAAGTTCTTTAAAACTGGTCAAAAAGCATGTACTTCTAAGATAGCATTAGGTTCTTCCTGTGACTGTCTGAAAGTCATGCAGTAGGTTGACAACATTCATTTCTTTCATATCCCTTGATATTTTGATAGCAGAGTTGTGCACTGTATCTCCCAGTGCCAACTGTATACATACAGCACAAACAGTAAAAATAGGTGTTCCTGAACTGTTTCATTGTTCTTAAAACAAAACTGAACTGACATTTTAAATATTTAAACAGAACTCCACATTCACTGTAGTGATGGTGGGTTTGGCTGAATACTCAGACATGGTAAGGGGCTAGTATGACCTGTAAAAGTGACATCAGTGCATACCTGTGGTGTAAACTGGTCAAAGATCAATCATGTGAGCCCTCTTTACAGATGCACTTACATGCTTTCACTGTGTCTTCCTTTCATACATTGTACAGGATGAGGGGTCACATTTTGATTGGCTCTTGCTTTTCAGATGGAGGTTGTGACCTCTCAGCCTGCACAAACACACCTGACCCCTGTACTAAGGATGGCAATCAACATACAGACAGTGAGCTAAATAGCCTTTTTGAAATTTACAAAACTCCTGCCTTTTGGCAAAGGACTCTGCTGGTTGTTGTTCATGCTTTAACCCATCAGGTTAAATGATAAGTAAATAAGTAGACAAAAGATAAATAGAATACTACTTACCATTTTATCTATGAATTACAATACAAAACACTGTCTCATCCTTCTGTTTGTTGTATAGTTTGGTCACACAGTTTATGTCAGTTAAATTACTGTCCTAATGTATTTCTAATATTTGTCTCTTACTGTTGTAGATCAGAGTCCAGAAACAGTAGTTCTTTAAAACTACATTAAAGTGCTGTAGCTGCTGCCTGTACACTAAAGTCTGTTCATTTAAAGTTATTCAATCTACATTGCTCTTTCTGTCATTTTTAGAGCCACGCTGAGTAAGGGTGCAGAGATCATGGACTAAAGCAGAGAGGAGAGCAGTGCACAATCACTTTTGCAGTTTTATTGCACAGCGCCGAGTTCCTGGCAAAGACCACTGCATTCAATGCATAAGAAAAGAGAAGGTTTTGAGTGAACGAACCTGGTGCAAGTAAAGAGCTTTGTGAAAAACACAGTTACTGCTTTGAAACATGAATCTGCTTTAAGTCAAATTTGGAAAGATCTACATTGTACAATGTACAGTAGGCTATACTGACAGAGTGGGTGACATATTTCACATAGATCAGAATTACTTCTATGCACAAGTCAAGGCTTGGCAGACTGCCAGGAGTCTCTCAGGGAGCCCTGTTGGAAGCTTTAAGCTCAATGAGCAATATTCCAAAAAACAAAAAACTAAAGGACAGCATCAGATCAACACAAAGCATTTTATTCATCTGCACTTATCACAGACTTCATACTAATGTCACACCACAAGTGATACAGACATGTACACGGCCCACCACTTACATAAAAGTCACTGACTTAACAATTATTCTCTCTCTCTTCTCTCTCTCTGTCTCTCTCCAGGTTGTTGTGTCTCTGGAGCTATGGAGTCTCATCTGCAGCTGTGTGTCACCTGCTGCTCTGATCATTAGCCCCATCATTATGGATCTACTACTATTTGTATTATCTGAAGTGTTATTATACTGCCACTCTCGCTGCTCTCATATCATTACTATATGACACGCTGATGAGACGATGGTAGTGGGCGTCATCCAGAATGAGGACGACTGGGCCTATAGAGAGGAGGTGGAACAGCTGGAGTACTGGTGCAGGAGGAACAACCTGATCCTGAACGTCAAAAAACAAAAGAGATCATTGTTGACATCAAGGAAGAACCAGCCTGGCCACTCGCCACTGCTGATCAACAACACGGATGGTAAAGGTAGTGGGAAGCACAAAGTTCCTAGGGGTCCACATCACAGATACCCTAAACTGGACTGTAAACACTGGGGTCCCTGGCAAAGCGTGCGCAGCAGTGTTTGCACTTTCTCTGGAGGATCACACCTTCCCCCTCCCATCCTCATCACTTTTTACAGAAGCACTGTAGAGAGCATTATGACCAACTGCATCTATGGCTGCAGACTGGAAGTGCCTACAGAGAGTGGTTAGGACAGCGGAGAAGATCACTGGGACTTCTCTTCCCTCATCCCAGAGATTGGACAGAAACACTGTCTGTCACAGGCTATCAACACCACCAGAGACTGCACACACCCCCCACCATAGACTGTTCTCTGTGATGGCCTCTGGCAGGAGGTATCTGAGCCTGAAAAGCAGAACAGCCAGGTTCTGCAACAGCTTTATCCCACAGGCCATAAGACTGCTAAAGTCCCTATAGACAGTCTCTTAAACACTTACAACTTACACACCATACTGTCTGTTCTAGTACTGCAGGCTGATACACCAAGAAGGATCATAAAGCAACACAGTCTTCTGTTATATAAATTAGAAGACATCCAAGTCATCAGACTAACATATAACTTATAGCCCAGGTCCTACATTTAAAGTCCCTTTACTGTAAAACTCTGCAGTACTCTACATTAACACAGAGTTGGTGGTTGGTGGGGTGCTTTGGCTCTGAAATAACCAACACTTCTTTCCAATTTACAACAGTTTTCCTGTATAGAATTAGACATCCAAGTCATCAGGGTCACACAGTATACTACCAGGTCCTACGTGGAGGTCTCTTTAATGTCAGAATTTGCATTGCACAATCTTATTCCACACCTGTACAAGTTCTACAAAACACTTACTGTCGATGAGGTCATTTGCACAAAAGAGTCAGCTCGGTTCTAATGACAACCTATTCAGTGACTCTTAGGTGCTGGACCAATAATCATATTAAAGTGGCTGAGATTTTACTTTCCCCTCTCCTTTCACTGGAGACAGCAGTTTTTCATTCTGAGCTTAGTGAGCGAGCAGAAGCCGAGACAGGAGGACTTTCAGACACGGGACTCACTGTGAGTCCACAGAAGGGACAAAGATCCCCCTCGGCAGCTGACCGTTTCCATACATCCCGACTGTACATGAACATTAGAATTTGACCAATAATCATATTAAAGTGGCTGAGATTTTACTTTCTCCTCTCCTTTCACTGCACTGTAAATTCTAACAAGTTGAGTTTACTTAAAAAAATGAGGAAACCGATTACCTTGGGAAAAGTAAGTAAACAAACTTAACTGTGTGAAGTCCTGTGAAATTATTACAATTAAGTAGGCTGTACTTTTTTTGAAGTTGTGAGCACTTAATGTATCTCAGTATAGTTACATTTAAATCAAGTTGTTACAACTCAAATACTTTGAGTCAAATTAACTTAATATTTTCTGCCAAAATAAGTGGGCATTACTTCAAATTTGTAATACGCTACACTTAGGGTATCTTAGTGTAATCCACTTCAATAAAGTTGACAGGAACTCAATAAAGATAAGTCACATGAAATGAATATAATGTGTCAAAGTAAGTGAGTAGCACTTCATTTTAGATAAATTCATTTAACATACCTTAGTTTATCTAACTTAAAAAATAAGACTCACAAAATGGCATTATGAACACCAAAATGTATTTTGTCTGCATTTGTAAACAACAGAATGAGTGAGACTTAAGAGTGACAATGAGTGTGTGTGAGGTGTGCTGATTGGTCTGGGTGTAAGCTAACAGAAGGCTCTCGATTCACACTCGACACTTTCCTGAATGTCTCACAGCAACAAACAGACCTGGCAACATTTAGTCTGTAAAAGTTTAAAACCTGAATAAAACCTCCACTGAACTTGTACATATATCTTCCAAGCAGCAGCAAATCAGCGCTTAGCAATTTAACAACTCTGACATATATTCAACCTGTGTTGCAGATGTACGCTACATTTTAATACTTAACATACTTTATGTTCATTTTCAACAGTTTTTACTCACTGGACATTACTTAACACCTGCACTGATGGCAGGATCATGTGACCTACATAAGGATGTCTTCTGCTGCCTTTACATATTTTTATGCTTTCCAATCGCAAATGTGAAAAACAGTGAACAAATACAAAAAGCATACATCTCAGTACATACTTTGCTTTACCTTTTGGTCTCTAACTTTTTTTTTACTGTTGGCCCCCCAAGTACAGGAGGTGCTCCCTTTCTGCAATTATGAGGGAGCAGTAACTGTGCACTCATAATACTGAGCCAGATGAGTATGAAACAAAATAAGACAGATCCCAAAAACAAACAAAAACCCCCACTGCTATTCTTTTGACAGTCATTGTAAGGATTCAGATTTTTTGTGAGAGGGTCATTCTCACTGTGTTCTGTACCTCTGTACCTATTTTCTTAATTATTGAGAATACAATATGGAGACCTCTGCAGCTCCACAAGTAAAAGTAGAATTTTTGGTTTAATTGTTCAGGCCCATCATGCTCACTCTCAATGACAATGTTTCCTTCAAGGATGATGGCAATGCTGTGAATCGATGGTGGTGTGTCCTCAGTCATGATTCTAAGAACCCCAACAGGCACCTGGGTGAAGTCAGCTGCTGTGTCTGAATCCTGCATTCAAAATAAAAATAAATGAATGTAGGCAGGATGTTATGACCCACTGTTATAGTGTGTTCACTGTTGTAAGCAAAGTGAATAGTTGTTTAGTGTTGTGTGTGAACGGGTTATGCTATATGCCTTGTTTAATTTAATTAAAATGTATAAAAAATGAATGTGGTTTAAAAATCAGGCGAGAGAGCAGTTGCTAAAACCAAGAGAACACAGATCCTTGACAGGAACACGGGGGTTTATTCATAAAATAAAATAAAAATATAAAAACACAGATAAAACTAAAAAGACTATAAGAACGGGGCTGGTAAAAAGGTATTAAAAAGGAGGGAGGCTAAAACTAAATGGTGGGAGAGTCCAATGGAGCAGTCCAGAGTCTTATCTGTGGAGGCCAGGGCTGTCGCACACAGTCGAACGCCGGCGGAAGAGGCTCCGCCGTTGTGGAAGCGTCGGCCCGTTCGCTAAGGTGGTCTCGCCACGCCTGCTGCACCACCCCTTCGTCCTCCTCAGAACACCGACCTCGAATTAACAAGGAAGCGGGACAGCAGTCACTGCACTTTTAAACACACAAGTACAGGTTACACTTCGCTGCAGATCGCTACTCACACCGCTGGGCAGAGTATCACTCTGGCTTCTTCATGGAACCTTCAACGATTTTTCCTAGGTTTCTCCGTCAACGGCAGCTCCGGCGTGATCCTGCAGCCTGTCCCCTGTGCCTCCTCCGCCTCGTCTGTGCTCTCTGCGTCTCCTGTTTCCTCCGAAGCCTATATGGCCCCGCCAATCTTTAGCTCTAACAGGTGCAGGTGATTACACCGTGGGGAGTCACATCCGCATGGGCTTTTCAGAATAAAAGCACAACATACTCCCAGTCTGCAATACATGCAATAAAACACAACCACACACTAAAATCAGAAATGTAAATTAAAAACACACTGGGAGTTAAAACGACACACAATAAAATCTTACTTTGACCATGCGACATCCCCCCACTGTTTGACGTTGTCAGTCCCTGCAACGTAAAAATCAACTCAGTCTCTGTACCTTTCTGGCGGTTGGCCAAAATTAGGCCGAGTGGAGCGTCGTGGCGCTGCTCCCAGCTGTCCATCCTGTGGGGGCATAGGCAGGGCTGCCGGTAGGAACCCATAAAACAATGGTTCTGGCAACCTTTGAGTCTCTGTAAGTCTCTGAGAGTCTTTGTTGGGTTCACCTGATGGTGGTAAAACATCTGCAGGAGGTGCTGTACACAACTTTAATGCATTCCTATGCACAGTCTGCTCACGGCCACCCTTCTCTGGTTGTACCCGGTACACCACCCCTGTGTCTCCCACCTTGTCCAAAATCACATAGGGGTCAGCACCCCACCAAGTACACAATTTCCCTCTGCCATGCCTGTTTCTCTCCCGCACCCATACTCTCTCTCCTGGCAGCAGTGGCATAGCTTTTGCCTTTTTATCATAATGCCGTTTATGTTGAGAAGCTGCCTCGCCCATCTTTCGCCTTGCTATGCCGTAAGCTAGGGAAAGTCTCTGTTGGTGATCTTTCACCCACCCACCTAGCCCGTGACAAGATTGCTGGGGACCCACTCCTAGTTCTATGTCTACTGGGAGCCATAGGTGTCTGCCAAACATCGAGAAAGAGGGAGCATAACCTGTTGAGCTATGTGTTGTGTTGTTATAGGCGTGGACTAACTCAGGAATATGCTCAGGCCAACGATTCTGTTTAGCTGTTTCCAGTGAGCGAAGCATGTTCAACAACGTCTGGTTAAAACGCTCTGCACTATCATTCCCTGCTGGGTGGTATGGTGTTGTGCGACTTTTGGTTATACCATAAGTGTCACAGAGCTGCTTCATCAAGGCTGACTCAAAATTAGAACCACTCTCACTGTGGTCTGAGCTGTCTGATCGCGTGTAGGAACGGCCCAGGCAAAACGAGTGAACAGATCTGTAGCAACTAGGATGTTTTGGTAAGCATCTGTGGGCCGACCAAGGGACAAAAAATCTAAACCTATCACCTCTAAAGGATAGGACACAGTAATAGGGTTTAGTGGGGCCCTGGGCTCTACCTTCTCTCTTTGCAGGCTGCAGGCAACACAACTCTGATGCAGACGACGTACCTCCACCTCCTGGTCCGGCCAGTAGAATCTTCGCCGGATTCGGGATAAGGTCCAGTCCACACCAGCATGAGCAGCTGCCTCGTGGGTCTTTCTCCAGACTTCTTGGTATCTAGAACTGGGACACACAATCTGGAAATGCTCTTCATTAGAATGAGGGTCGATCACTCTCTGACATAGTAAGTTACCCTTATTCTAGAGCCTCTTCCACTGTTGTAGTATCTTCTGGGCTCTGCGGGACATAGCATGTCGTTCAGGTCCAGAGGGTTTTACTTGTCTCTCCACATACCCCTTAACAACCTGAATATCAGGGTCACTAGCTTGAGCAATCTCCCACTCGCCATCAGCCCACTCCTCACTCTCTCCCCTAGGGGTTAGTTCCACAGCTGCCGAAAACAGAGCCCCTGCGTTGGCTGGTTCAGCATCTGGAATCCCCACTGGAAACCTTGACAAGGCATCAGCGTTCACATTGCTTTTACCTGAACGATACTTGATGTTGTAGTTGAAGGAGGCAAGCTGGGCAACCCAACGCTGTTCTACTGCACCCAGGCGTGCTGTCTGCAAATGGGCAACAGGGTTATTATCAGTGTACACTGTAAATTGCACACCAGTCAGATAGTCTTTGAACTTCTCAGTTACCGCCCACTTGAGTGCCAGAAGCTCCAATTTGAATGAGCTGTAGTTGGCGTCATTCTGTTCAGCTGGGTGTAGACCACGGCTCGCGTAGGCTATGACACGTTCTTGCCCCCCCTGAACTTGGGCCAACACTGCACCCAAGCCCTGGTTACTGGCATCCGTATACAGAATGAACGGCAGGGAGTAGTCAGCATATGCTAAGACAGGAGCCTGTGTGAGTGCTGCCTTTAATGCGTCAAAGGATGCTTGGCACTCGGGGGGACCACTGTACTGACCGAGTCTCTGTCCGTTTGTCAGCAGGGGCGCCTGTCAACAGTGCATTCAGGGGACGTGCAATTTTTGCGAACCCAGCTACAAAGCGTCTATAGTAGCCTGCTAATCCTAAAAAGGCTCGCACTTGTTTCACAGTGGAGGGGGTCGGCCAGTCCTGTACTGCAGAGATCTTATCTGGGTCAGGTCTTACCCCTCGCTGATCTACCACATGGCCCAAGAACTTCACTTCGCGTTGCAGGAGCTTACACTTGTCCAGCCGCAGCTTCAGTCCATGCCGCCACAGCCTTTGAAACACCTCATCCAGATGCTGCAGGTGAGAGGAGAAATCGGGTGAATAGATAATGATATCATCCAAATACACCAGCAGTGACTCTGCCACCTGACCACTTAAACACTGTTGCATGAGCCGTTGGAAAGTGGCTGGAGCGTTACACCATCCAAATGGCATGCGTTCGAACTCAAACAGGCCAAGTGGAGTGGTGAAAGCAGTCTTCTCCCTGTCTTGGGGGTCCATCTCGACCTGCCAGTGGAAAACCACTCCGCTCTGTTCAAATTGGTCAGTGTCTCCTCTATCCTAGGCAAAGGAAAGGCATCTTTATGGGTCACTGCATTCAATTTTCTGTAATCAACACAGAATCTCCAACTACCGTCTTTTTTCTTTACCAAGACTATGGGTGCAGCCCAAGGGCTACAGCTCTCTCGAATCACTCCTTTCTCAAGCATACCTGACAACAGGGACTTCACCTCTTTGTACATCTGAGGGGGCAGGGGCCGATACCTCTCCCTGATGGGTGCTGCATCACCAGTGTGGATCTGGTGTCGCACAGCGTCTGTCCGGCCAAAGTCCTCATCATGCTTGGCGAAAACTTTTTCCCACTTCAGCAGCAGGGCACGCAACTCTTCCTGTTGATTTTCAGACAGATCTGGTCTGTTAAATCTCTCACCTCTTGTGGGAGCTCACTCTGTCCAAGGTTCACTGCTGCGTCCACCAAGGCCACTTCAACCACTCCATCCTCTTCCAGGGACAAGCTCAGATCACGAGGTCCATGCACATCAGTCTCATCTACGTGGTACAGCTTCCCCAGTTTCTCGTACCGACCTATAGACAGACTGTAAGGGTGTGGGTTGCAGACATGAACAGGGACTCTGCCATTCCTTACCACCGCTAGCGTCCTGGCCACGCCCACGTTACTGCCATCTGGTAGTGCTTCCAGCAGGGCACAGTAATCTGTCCCTCTTGGGCCCATCCGAGCCCGGCCCCACACTAGGCACCTCACTCTTCGGGGGGACCCTTATGTTGCTCCGGCGAGCTGGCCGCACATATCCGAGCCACCCGTCCTCTTCCATAGTGACTTCAATGTGTCGGCAGGTAGCGAAGGCATCCCTCCATACCCTCTGATTCTTTAGTGGTGGTGGGGAGGAAACAGACTCTGCAGGCCATTTAAACAGGGCATTCCAACAGGCAGTCACAACATTCATACCTATAATGAGCGGGTGTGTGCATGTTCATCCTTCACAACAACAACTCCCCGCCCAGGTATGTTAATGCCCTCCACCTCAAAGTCTAACACTGCGTAGCCAGTGTAGGGGATCTCTAAACCATCAGCTGCTCTCAATCGGAAAAATACAGGAGTCTTCCCAAGTTTAGCTTCGGTGAAGTGTTCTTCCAGAAAACTCTCTCACATTAAAGTAACTTGCGACCCTGTATCTAATAACCCCTGCAGCTTAACTCCTTCAATGGTCACCCCTATGGTAGGACTTTGCCCAATAAATGCCTCGGTGGTCCCTTTCTCTCCTAGTGGTGAATCAGCAACCCCTGCCCCTCGGACCTCAGCAGCAGGGACGGCTAGTTTAAAGCAGGCTGCGAAGTGTTTGGCTCCCTACAAAACCTAGCTATGTGTCCTGCATGTCTGCACCTACGGCAGATAGGTCTACCTTGTTCGTCCCAGTCGTTGGCATATGACGTTGTTTGCCGCCCTTCTCTCTCAGGCCTTCTGGAGGGCTGTGGGGCAACTGCGGCTGGTTGGAGAAGCAATTTAATCTCCCTCAGCAGTTCCTGGGTGAGTCCTCCCATCTGTGTTTTCACATCCTCCATGATCTCCTGTTTTAGAGTCTCCTTCCAGTCAGATCCAGTCCCTGCGTTGGTTTAGGGGAGACACGAGAGTTATTTACAGATGAGCATGTTACCTCAGTCTGTGTGTTCCATACTCCGCGTCTAGTGATAGCGCCTCCCGGCGGATGGCAGCAAAGTCTTCCTCAGGGTTACGGCGAGCATAAACCTTCAAGGCCTGAGCCAGGGGGCTCTCTTGTAGCCCAAGCAGCAGCTGATCTCGTAAGGCAGCATCGGAGGGTGAGTTGTCTGGGTCATGCCGCCGCAGCCTGCAATATAACTCACGCAACCTCAATAAATGAAGGCACAGTCTCACTTGGCCTCTGTGTGCAACTAAAAAACTGTGATCGTAGAACAGAGACAGGGGTACGGTCTCCATACAAAGAGTCTAGACAGAGGAAAATTTTGCGAACCTGGTCTTTTTCATCCTCTTCCAATACGCTAACCTGACGTTTAGCTTCTCCAGCTAGCGCTCCCAGCACAATATCAACTTTCTTCGACTCAATTCCTGTGTTCCCAGTAACCCAGTTATCTGTTCCTTCCAATCACAATACTTCAAATCGTCCCCAAGCCCTTTAAACTTGGGCAGCCACGGGCCCCCGGATACACAGGCATCATCATGATTTTAGTCTCTTGGCTCGCACAGCTGTTCTCGAGGCCTGATCCTGCGACAACGCCAAATTTTTCCTTATGTGAACGGGTTATGCTATATGCCTTGTTTAATTTAATTAAAATGTATAAAAAATGAATGTGGTTTAAAAATCAGGCGAGAGAGCAGTTGCTAAAACCAAGAGAACACAGATCCTTGACAGGAACACGGGGTTTATTCATAAAATAAAATAAAAATATAAAAACACAGATAAAACTAAAAAGACTATAAGAACAGGGCTGGTAAAAAGGTGTTAAAAAG
>NW_026117424.1:0-8570 GCF_001640805.2 Lates calcarifer | reverse complement strand
AAAAGAGACAGTGTTTGTCTTGTTCCTTTGTTCTGACCAATGAACCATTGAGTTTATCTCTGAGTCAGATACACACTGAAAAACTGAAGCTGGAAGTCATTTCATCATTTAACATCATATGATGATTTAAACATTAGAGTTTAAAGGACAGTGTTTAAAGTGCAGCATGAAGGACAAAATACATCAAAAAGGAAACAGTTTAAAATCCACCGTCCACACAGCAGAGGAAATAAAGCTTCCAGCTGTTTTTAAGTTAGAAAACCTGAGATCAGTGGAAAACAAAGAGACACATTAATCTGAGACACATTTACATTCAACCATTTTATCCTGAGAGACTCACAAGTGAGGAAACTGTGGGTTCAAGGACACTTCAGCAGCTGGGATCAAACCACCAACCCTGTGATCAGTGAATAACCCACAGTCTCTGTTGTTGTTCTGTGTCTCATCACTGCCACCTACAGGCTGAATGCAGTAACTACACATCAGGTCCAAACTGACTGAGACCTGGTCTGTGTTTCTGAAGCAGGATTTGAGGTTAGTGAGGAAACTTCAGCTTTAACTCTGGGGTTTCAGGGTCACAACCAAAGTTACCTGTTATCAGGTAAATCACCATGGTAACTGATGCTGAACGGCTAACCTGCTCCTGTCAACAGCTACTGACCAATCAGATCACTGGAAAACAAAACATACAAATGTCCTGGATATGTTGAACTCACTTTGTAGCTCAGGCCTCAGATGGAAATTTGAAGCTTGAATAGTTTTGATGTCTCAGTCCAGACAGTTCATCAACAACAACTACACCTCTTTCAGGAAGTTTCCTGAAGCGTTTTCTGCAGCTCTTCATCTCCTTCTGTTGATGTCGTCTCCAGCTTTTCCATCTCAGAGATGTTTGGTGTTTCTCTGCTTTCTTCTTCTTCATCCCTGTGAGAACATGAAAGCAGTTTGTGAGTCACTGAGTTCAGACCATCTTCATCTGAAGTACAACACTGGAGTCAATGTACTGATGAGAAAATGTTACAGAGCAGAGGTTTGTTACTTACAGAGATTTCTACGTTTCACCAGGACTCTGAGAATAATGAGGACAAGAGAGAAAAAGACCAACACCAACAACAATGGCACCAACCCTCTTATTCTCCTCAGCTCCTGAATGAAGATGAGTAATAAATGGTCGCCCATCATCGATCACCTCTACACCTCTGAGACCACGTTTATCAAACCGTTTCCTGCAGGGTTCAACTTCTCTGTCTGAGATCTGTCTGCTGCCACCTGCTGGTCTGTTCCACACCTGTTCTCTGTCAGAGAGGAAGTTTGTGTAAAACTGCTGTGGTTCACAACACTGGAGTCAATGTACTGATGATAAAATGAAGTTTGTTATTTACTGATTATTCCAAGTTTCACCAGGACTCCGATAAGAATGAGACCAAGACCAATGAGAGCACCATGAACACCACCAACAATGGCACCAACTCATCTTCTCAGCTCCTGAATGAAGATGAGAAAGTGTTGAGTTGAGATGAAGAACAAACTCAGAGGAGATGCAGTTTTTAGTCAAGAATGAATCAGAGACATTTACCAGGTTTCTCTGGCTCGATGTCGTTGTGTTTGTCCTGTTGTCTTGGTCTTTTCTCACTGTTTCAAATAAGAAACAAACACTTTAAAGACTTTTTCAAATCACATCCGTCTGATTTAGGAACAAACTTCTTCACTGTCTCTGATTCTTCTGATGGAAATTCAGTATTAAATTCAGCCTGTGTGATGATTCCTCTGCTCAGGTTTACATGTTGGACTTCTAAATGTTCATCTCAGTAAATAGAGTGCTGAGCAGCCACACTCCATCAGGTCTAGTTCAGCAGTAAAGTCTCTGACAACCCTCCATAACAAGGGTTTTCTACTGAGTTCTACTCAATCAACTCACCAGTGACGTTGAGTCGACACTTGTCAGAGCTTGAACCGGACTCTGTTTTGACCTCACACAGGTACAGACCTGAGTCCTCAGTCCTGAGTCTGGACACATCAAGTCTGAGTCGTCCTTCTCTGAGGACGTCTTTGTCAAACTGGACTCGTCCTGAAAACTGTTCATCCTGAGACTTTGAGACCTCAACACCCTCATGGAGATGAAACAGTCTTGAGGCTCTCTGATCAGTTATCAGTTGACAGAGGATATAAATGTTGGAGGAGCTGAGTTTTGGGTGTGAAGGTCCATTCCAGTGTGATGTGGTGGTTCTCCTCTGCCTGATAGAAGGTCTGTGCCACATTCACTACAAGTGTTCCTGCAGAGAGACAGAGAGGGAGAGGGAGGAGCAGGTCAACTGAGGACTTATTGATCAGTGTTTAGACTGTGGAGAATAAAGTGAAGGAGTAAACTAACCAGAGACACAGGAGATCAGGACGATGAGCAGCAGGATCCAGCAGATCATCTTCAAACCCAAACTGAGAAATAAAACATTGACACTGAAATATTTGTGTTGTAAAAAGTTGTATTGTCACTGAAACAATCAATGATCAAACATTCTAACCTCACTCTACTGTAATCTGACTCTATGATAATATCTTTATGAGGAGTTTTCAATGATCAGCTGCTGATGATTTCATTCAGCTTTTTTTTTTCTTCTTTTTTTTTAACAACGTGAGTGTTTCTACTTTGATGTCACTGTTCTAGCTGGAGGGCAGAGCCATGCAGAGCTGGTGGGTCTACACCTGAAGACACACCCACTGTGAAAGTCTGAGACACTAATATAGGAGTGGTCTCAGTGTTTCCTGATGTGAACTCACTGTTGTTGTTGATCAAAGTTCTTTTCATTTTCATGCTTGAAAATAAACTAAATCAATATGAGAACTTTCTAACAGAGACAGAAACAGAAGAGTTTTCCTGGTTCACTTTCCTCTGTTCAAATAAACACTGTTTCATGTCTCTGTCTTCATCCACCAACAACGTGCACGTGACAATATGGCCGCTGTGACCGGTTTTCTAAGTGCAAAGTCCATATTCTAACATCTTGTCTAAACACGACACCAGTTCCTTTCATAACAACAAATCACAGATGAACACAACAATAATATCTACTCTGTATTTGCACATTGTCTCTTTGGTCAGTGAACAATCAGACGTGAAACTACACTCAGGTACGGCCGTGAAATCACTGAGGAAACATTATACTTTCTACCCAGTCTGGTCCTTAAAGCAGCTCATTTAACAGATGAGAACTAATGAGAACATCTTTAATCTGACTGATGATAAATAAACAGGCTTCATGTTACATTGTGTCCATACAGCAACAGAGGAACTGTAACACCTCCAGCAGGGACTCTTACTGTCAGAAAATCTCTGAGTGAACAAAATAGAACAATAAATGATCGTGAACTCACCACTGACAGCGACAGAGAGCTGAGAAATAAGCAGGAAAACACACAGAGTTTCCTCCATGATCTTCTCATCAGAGCAGCTCAGACTGACTGTGGAGTAGCTCCTCACTGATACAACTCTCTCTGTAAAGTGGGATAAAGGTTATCCTACCTGGAGAGGCAGGACAATGACGAGTGAGAACGTGATGTCATCACACGCTGTCAGCCAATGACTTCTCCTCCTTAAACCCACCCAACAGCCTCAGTACGTACCACACATTTACACATGCTTCAGTCAACAAGGATGGATTGCAACATATTTCTGTAACGTCAACTCATTAACCAAAAGGAAACAGACACAGTCCCACGTTCCTTTGTTCTGACCAACAAACCATCAGGTTTATCTCTGGAGTCAGATACACACAGGACACAGTCCTCACTTTGAACATCCAACCCTGAACATTCAGGAGCAACACTGAAGCTGGTAAACACTGAATACAACTGTTTACAGACACTTGGCTGATCACTGACAGTGGTGCTAATAGCGGCAGGAGCTCATTCATACCTGTACATGTTACAACAAGAAAAGACAACACTGAACTCCCCCCCCCCCCTCCAAGGAGTGGCAGCAGGAGCTTTCCTCCATTAAAAGGAAGAGAGACACAAAATGGAGGACAAAGTTGAAAATGTGTGTGAAAATACACTGTGATATCTGAGAGGTGGTTCTGATGGTCTCAGACTGTAGCTGAGGTTCAGGTTTCATTAAAGGGAACAAACTGGGCTCAGGTCAAAGTGGGGTGAAGAGAACTACCTGTGCTACCCAGAATGCATTGTGAACAGAAGTGTGTGTTTACTGTGTGTGTGTGTGTGTGTTCAGTGGATGGTTCATCAGATTGGACTCACACTCAGCTGTTTTCAAACCAACTTTATTTACAAACTCAGTCAGTGAACAACAAGTGAACAAAGGTTCCTGTCCAGCAGGAAACATTTAACCATGAACTTCTACAGCAACACTGAAGCTGGTCAAAGTCATTTCATCATTTAGTGTCATATGATGATTACATTACAGTTTTATAATGCAGGGCAAAATACATACAAGTTCAAAGTAGATTGGAAAAGAGGAAACAGTTTAAAATCCACCGTCCACACAGCAGAGGAAACAAAGCTTCCAGCTGTTTTTAAGTTAGAAAACCTGAGATCAGTGGAAAACAAAGAGACACATTAATCTGACAGAGACACATTTACATTCAACCATTTTATCCTGAGAGACTCACAAGTGAGGAAACTGTGGGTTCAAGGACACTTCAGCAGCTGGGGATCAAACCACCAACCCTGTGATCAGTGAATAACCCACAGTCTCTGTTGTTGTTCTGTGTCTCATCACTGCCACCTACAGGCTGAATGCAGTAACTACACATCTAAACTAATAACCTGTGCTTGATTATAATAATGAAGTAAAAACGTCTTAAAACCAAACTGACTGACACCTGGCTGCCCTGGTTTTTATAAAATCCATTTTGATTCTGGTAAACTACATAAATAACCAACAGAAATCCACTTAAACTTTAGTAACAGAGAAGAAGAAAGTTACGAATGTAAACAGACAGATGCACATGTGGAGTGAAGGCTGAGCTGAGGACTTACTGTGGCTCAAACTGCTGAGAACCATAATGCTTTAAAGGTTAAAAAAACCTCAATAGTTTTGATGTCTCAGTCCAGACAGTTCATCAACAACAACTACACCTCTTTCAGGAAGTTTCCTGAAGCGTTTTCTGCAGCTCTTCATCTCCTTCTGTTGATGTCGTCTCCAGCTTTTCCATCTCAGAGATGTTTGGTGTTTTCTCTGCTTCCTGCTTCTTCTTCATCCCTGTGAGAACATGAAAGCAGTTTGTGAGTCACTGAGTTCAGACCATCTTCATCTGTAAAGTAACTAGTATCTGTATCTGTCAGACAAATGTAGTGGAGGAAAAAGTACAATATGTGCAGCTGTATAAGGTAGAAAAACACCTGAATACTCAAGTACATTTACCTACAAACTGTACTGAAGTACAACACTGGAGTCAATGTACTGATGAGAAAATGTTACAGAGCAGAGGTTTGTTACTTACAGAGATTTCTACGTTTCACCAGGACTCTGAGAATAATGAGGACAAGAGCAAAGAGAAAAAGACCAACACCAACAATGGCACCAACCCTCTTATTCTCCTCAGCTCCTGAATGAAGATGAGAAAGTGTTGAGGTGAGATGAAGAACAAACTCAGAGGAGATGCAGTTTTTAGTCAAGAATGAATCAGAGACATTTACCAGGTTTCTCTGACTCAGTGTTTTCTGTCACTGGAGGTCTCGTTGTTGTGAACTCATCTTTCTTTCTCACTGTTTCAAATAAGAAACAAACACTTTAAACACTTTTTCAAATCACATCCATCTGATTTAGGAACAAACTTCTTCACTGTCTCTGATTCTTCTGATGGAAATTCAGTTTTAAATTCAGCAGACTCACCAACAGTAACATTCATGGTACAACTGGCTTCCAGGTCTGGGACGTAACATGTGTACAGTCCACTGTCTGTCAGGTTCAATGAGGAGATGTTCAGACTGATGATTCCTCTGATCAGATCTTCATGGATCAGAGTCGTCCTGTCTCTGTACTGATCCATCTGTGGATCAGTTTGGTCCTTTTCATGTCGATATGCGTGGACCACCTCTTTGTTGATGTCAGCTCTGGTAAAATCCAGCGTTTCTTTCCTCAAGTCCACTGATGGATCCAGACGACACTGAAGCTCAGCAACATCACCTTCTTCTGCCTCGATGGGTGGAGTTGGACAGGAGACATGATGATTTCCTGTGGACAGAAAGAAACAAACCACAGAGACAGTTAGCTCTAAAAACAAACACTATTTCACACATTTAAACACTTTAACCACACACAGAGTCCTGGGCAAATCAGGGGTGTAACAAATCTACCTACCTAATCTATCTACAAATCAACCCGAGGATATTCCTCCTATGCTGAAAAAACTGATCTCAGTTAATTGAATAGTTGAAAAAAAGTATCTAATCTGAAACCGCGGAATATTTTCACACTCATGCAGCACTCCTCGTCAAACCACAAACCACAACACTCATTTTTTACAGTGTACTGCTCTGACAGCCAGGAATCTGTAAAACCGCAGAGGTTCCGTCCATACAGTGAAGATCTGCGGTGTTCTGCACAACCTCCCCTTCATGTACTGACACAGAAGATTCAGCAACCGACACCAATCCCTGTCTACACGGGAGGCTACAAAGTAACGCAGCCTGGAGTCAGCGTGTCTCCGGCGCCTGCGCAGTACAGACCTCGGAGCCGGTCTTTAATAACGTTCAAAAACAGTGACAGTGAATCTTGTCTCGACGCAAATTTGTTGACAGTTGTTAAAGTTTGTTTGAAGCTGTGTTAAAAAAGCCGTTGGTTCATCAGTGTGATCATCGTGGAGGCTGCAGCTCGATGTGTTGTTGAACTGTGTCCAACTCTCCCCAAACAACAGAAGCCGCTCTCTGACACAGCGTCAGGATGACATGAATAAAGAAGCTTAAACTCACCGCTGACAACTTGATGACTGAAGAATAAAACAAGCAGGAAGATACAGACTCTCTCCTCCATCTTCAGCTCTACTGTGACTCGTATGGTCTGGTGGTAATACCGCTTCAAACTCAGCTGTTCAGTTCATGCAGCGGGGAAACTTCTCCGAACACTCAGACACACCCCCTCCTCAGAGAGAAATTCTCATTGGCTGAGAGCTCCCCGCTCAGAGAGCTCTCAGCCAATGAGAGTTTGTAGATGTAGATAGAACGTTAATCTCGTACATTGAACACGCCCATGCGTTCTATGAGCATTCCATTTGTCTTTGGGCGGAGTCAAAGCTCTGGTCGTGTTTTGACATCACGTGACAGTAACCACAGTTTACACAGTTACAAGTTGTAAAAAAGCAAATAAATAAAGGAAAAAATTATAATGGTGAACTTTTCACTTTGAATTTCCTGTTCGTAGACATTTAGTATTTTTAGAATCAGGACTAATATTTCACTGTTTGTGTGTTTTCTCTTCCCAACTCTTGTCTTTAATGTTTCCCAGCAGAACATTGTGCTGTAACCAGATGATGGATGTTATTCACTTCACCTGTCAGTGAACTTTAATCCAACACTGAGCATTGATTCCATCAGTTTCCATCAGTTCTCCAGGTTGAGTAAAGTGCACAGAGTCATTGTATTATTATTATTCACTGTGCACAGATCAGCTTCAGGGTCTGGGAGTTTATTTCTCTGTTGTCTTCTTACACTTTGTCAGTTCATCGTGTAGTTGTTTAGTCTTCTGCTGTTTGTTCACAACAGGAATCTTCTGCTGCCGTTAAACAGACTATTAAAGATGATTAAATATAAATAACAGTTTGGAAGAAGAACCCCCCCTCCAAGGTGTGGCAGCAGCTTTCCTCCATTAAAAGGAAGAGAGACACAAAATGGAGGACAAAGTTGAAAATGTGTCTCAGCTCATACACTGTGATATCTGAGAGGTGGTTCTGATGGTCTCAGACTGTAGCTGAGGTTCAGGTTTCATTAAAGGGAACAAACTGGGCTCAGGTCAAAGTGGGGTGAAGAGAACTACTTGTGCTACCAGAATGCATTTGTGAACAGGTGTCTGTGAGTGTGTTTTACTGTGTGTGTTGTGTGTTCAGTGGATGGTTCATCAGATTGGACTCACACTCAGCTGTTTTCAAACCAACTTTATTTACAAACTCAGTCAGTGAACAACAAGTGAACAAAGGTTCCTGTCCAGCAGGAAACGTTTAACCAACAACTTCTACACAGCAACACTGAAGCTGGTCAAAGTCATTTACTCATTTAGTATCATATGATGATTATATTACAGTTTGCATGGCAAAATACATACAAGTTCAAGGCAGATTGGAAACTGCCTGAATTGCTGAAACCAGAGCAGCTGTTAAACACTCAGGTTCTAAACGTCTTCTCTCCCAGCAGCCGTCCGTCCATCGACCATCAGTCCACGTCTGCCAGCTCTCGTCCCTGGTCTCCTCCTCCCTCCCTCCTCTGACAAATGGCTGAGAGACAGAAAAACAGTTTGTGATTCTGATTCACTGATCTGTTTTCATTTTGTGTAATGTTTGATCATTGAAACAACTTTACATCTCTGGGTCTCTAAAAGTGATTTAAATGAAGCTGCCTGAGAAGTTTAG
>NW_026117423.1:0-53062 GCF_001640805.2 Lates calcarifer | reverse complement strand
TGAATGTTTAAAACATTTCAGAAGTATATTCATAAACGCTCAGGATTAATTTTTCCGACGGGAATCCTGTTTTCTTCTTTGGGTGCTCTCAGTGATGGCAGTTTGTGAAGATACAGTTATCGCTGAATTCAGACACGATTAGCTCAGAATGAACAACTGCTGTTTCCTGTTAAAAGGAGAGTGGAAATCTAAATCTCAGCCTCTCTAACATGAATCTTTTTGTCAGTTTCTGCTGTTTCCGTTCAGAATGTCTCAAAGCAATCAGTAGCCGAGGGGAAACCTGTTGTTTGCTGTGCGTGTTCTAATGAATGGAGTATGTGCAATCGAAATCTTAGCCTCTCTCATATGAATTCTAATGTTTATAATACAGTGAGCCTGAATGTTTACAAACATTAGGGCAAATGTTTATAAATTCCTATAGTGTTTGTAAACATTCATGCTGAATGTTTATAAACATTTACGGCAATGTTTACAAACATACACGCCAATGTTTATCAACTTCTATAATGTTTATAAACATTTAGCCTGGTTGTTTACAAACATTCACGCCAATGTTTATCAACTTCTATAATGTTTATAAAACATTCAGCGTGAATGTTTGACAAACATTTCAGAAGTATATTCATAAACGCTCAGGATTAATTTTTTCCGACGGGAATCCTGTTTTCTTCTTTGGGTGCTCTCAGTGATGGCAGTTTGTGAAGATACAGTTATCGCTGGAATTCAGACACGATTAGCTCAGAATGAACAACTGCTGTTTCCTGTTAAAAGGAGAGTGGAAATCTAAATCTCAGCCTCTCTAACATGAATCTTTGTCAGTTTCTGCTGTTTCCGTTCAGAATGTCTCAAAGCAATCAGTAGCCGAGGGGAAACCTGTTGTTTGCTGTGCGTGTTCTAAGTGAATGGAGTATGTGCAATCGAAATCTTAGCCTCTCTCATATGAATTCTAATGTTTATAATACAGTGAGCCTGAATGTTTACAAACATTAGGGCAAATGTTTATAAATTCCTATACGTGTTTGTAAACATTAATGCTGAATGTTTATAAACATTTACGGCAATGTTTACAAACATACACGCCAATGTTTATCAACTTCTATAATGTTTATAAACATTTAGCCTGATTGTTTACAAACATTCACGCCAATGTTTATCAACTTCTATAATGTTTATAAACATTCAGCGTGAATGTTTGACAAACATTTCAGAAGTATATTCATAAACGCTCAGGATTAATTTTTCCGACGGGAATCCTGTTTTCTTCTTTGGGTGCTCTCAGTGATGGCAGTTTGTGAAGATACAGTTATCGCTGAATTCAGACACGATTAGCTCAGAATGAACAACTGCTGTTTCCTGTTAAAAGGAGAGTGGAAATCTAAATCTCAGCCTCTCTAACATGAATCTTTGTCAGTTTCTGCTGTTTCCGTTCAGAATGTCTCAAAGCAATCAGTAGCCGAGGGGAAACCTGTTGTTTGCTGTGCGTGTTCTAAGTGAATGGAGTATGTGCAATCGAAATCTTAGCCTCTCTCATATGAATTCTAATGTTTATAATACAGTGAGCCTGAATGTTTACAAACATTAGGGCAAATGTTTATAAATTCCTATAGTGTTTGTAAACATTCATGCTGAATGTTTATAAACATTTACGGCAATGTTTACAAACATACACGCCAATGTTTATCAACTTCTATAATGTTTATAAACATTTAGCCTGATTGTTTACAAACATTCACACCAATGTTTATCAACTTTTATAATGTTTATAAACATTCAGCGTGAATGTTTGAAAACATTTCAGAAGTATATTCATAAACGCTCAGGATTAATTTTTCCGACGGGAATCCTGTTTTCTTCTTTGGGTGCTCTCAGTGATGGCAGTTTGTGAAGATACAGTTATCGCTGAATTCAGACACGATTAGCTCAGAATGAACAACTGCTGTTTCCTGTTAAAAGGAGAGTGGAAATCTAAATCTCAGCCTCTCTAACATGAATCTTTGTCAGTTTCTGCTGTTTCCGTTCAGAATGTCTCAAAGCAATCAGTAGCCGAGGGGAAACCTGTTGTTTGCTGTGCGTGTTCTAAGTGAATGGAGTATGTGCAATCGAAATCTTAGCCTCTCTCATATGAATTCTAATGTTTATAATACAGTGAGCCTGAATGTTTACAAACATTAGGGCAAATGTTTATAAATTCCTATAGTGTTTGTAAACATTCATGCTGAATGTTTATAAACATTTACGGCAATGTTTACAAACATACACGCCGATGTTTATCAACTTCTATAATGTTTTATAAACATTCAGCGTGAATGTTTGAAAACATTTCAGAAGTATATTCATAAACGCTCAGGATTAATTTTTCCGACGGGAATCCTGTTTTCTTCTTTGGGTGCTCTCAGTGATGGCAGTTTGTGAAGATACAGTTATCGCTGAATTCAGACACGATTAGCTCAGAATGAACAACTGCTGTTTCCTGTTAAAAGGAGAGTGGAAATCTAAATCTCAGCCTCTCTAACATGAATCTTTGTCAGTTTCTGCTGTTTCCGTTCAGAATGTCTCAAAGCAATCAGTAGCCGAGGGGAAACCTGTTGTTTGCTGTGCGTGTTCTAAGTGAATGGAGTATGTGCAATCGAAATCTTAGCCTCTCTCATATGAATTCTAATGTTTATAATACAGTGAGCCTGAATGTTTACAAACATTAGGGCAAATGTTTATAAATTCCTATACTGTTTGTAAACATTAATGCTGAATGTTTATAAACATTTACGGCAATGTTTACAAACATACACGCCAATGTTTATCAACTTCTATAATGTTTATAAACATTTAGCCTGATTGTTTACAAACATTCACGCCAATGTTTATCAACTTCTATAATGTTTATAAACATTCAGCGTGAATGTTTGAAAACATTTCAGAAGTATATTCATAAATGCTCAGGATTAATTTTTCCGACGGGAATCCTGTTTTCTTCTTTGGGTGCTCTCAGTGATGGCAGTTTGTGAAGATACAGTTATCGCTGAATTCAGACACGATTAGCTCAGAATGAACAACTGCTGTTTCCTGTTAAAAGGAGAGTGGAAATCTAAATCTCAGCCTCTCTAACATGAATCTTTGTCAGTTTCTGCTGTTTCCGTTCAGAATGTCTCAAAGCAATCAGTAGCCGAGGGGAAACCTGTTGTTTGCTGTGCGTGTTCTAAGTGAATGGAGTATGTGCAATCGAAATCTTAGCCTCTCTCATATGAATTCTAATGTTTATAATACAGTGAGCCTGAATGTTTACAAACATTAGGGCAAATGTTTATAAATTCCTATAGTGTTTGTAAACATTCATGCTGAATGTTTATAAACATTTACGGCAATGTTTACAAACATACACGCCGATGTTTATCAACTTCTATAATGTTTATAAACATTCAGCGTGAATGTTTGAAAACATTTCAGAAGTATATTCATAAACGCTCAGGATTAATTTTTCCGACGGGAATCCTGTTTTCTTCTTTGGGTGCTCTCAGTGATGGCAGTTTGTGAAGATACAGTTATCGCTGAATTCAGACACGATTAGCTCAGAATGAACAACTGCTGTTTCCTGTTAAAAGGAGAGTGGAAATCTAAATCTCAGCCTCTCTAACATGAATCTTTGTCAGTTTCTGCTGTTTCCGTTCAGAATGTCTCAAAGCAATCAGTAGCCGAGGGGAAACCTGTTGTTTGCTGTGCGTGTTCTAAGTGAATGGAGTATGTGCAATCGAAATCTTAGCCTCTCTCATATGAATTCTAATGTTTATAATACAGTGAGCCTGAATGTTTACAAACATTAGGGCAAATGTTTATAAATTCCTATACTGTTTGTAAACATTAATGCTGAATGTTTATAAACATTTACGGCAATGTTTACAAACATACACGCCAATGTTTATCAACTTCTATAATGTTTATAAACATTTAGCCTGATTGTTTACAAACATTCACGCCAATGTTTATCAACTTCTATAATGTTTATAAACATTCAGCGTGAATGTTTGAAAACATTTCAGAAGTATATTCATAAACGCTCAGGATTAATATTTCCGACGGGAATCCTGTTTTCTTCTTTGGGTGCTCTCAGTGATGGCAGTTTGTGAAGATACAGTTATCGCTGAATTCAGACACGATTAGCTCAGAATGAACAACTGCTGTTTCCTGTTAAAAGGAGAGTGGAAATCTAAATCTCAGCCTCTCTAACATGAATCTTTGTCAGTTTCTGCTGTTTCCGTTCAGAATGTCTCAAAGCAATCAGTAGCCGAGGGGAAACCTGTTGTTTGCTGTGCGTGTTCTAAGTGAATGGAGTATGTGCAATCGAAATCTTAGCCTCTCTCATATGAATTCTAATGTTTATAATACAGTGAGCCTGAATGTTTACAAACATTAGGGCAAATGTTTATAAATTCCTATAGTGTTTGTAATTCATGCAGAATGTTAAATTTATAAAAAAATATACACAACAGTATTAACATGACAGTGTAATAAAAAATATTAAGAGAAGAGCAATATACACAGGACTTTTTATTTAGAGACAGAAAATGAAGACAGATACTGCACATTTGAAAATGGAATTGCACACAGTGAATGACTGATAGCAGCTGTTTTGGATTAATTAAAGTGCAGAAACCTAGTGAAAAACGTCCATATGAGTGTGTGATGTACTAGGAGAAGTTCTGGTTGTAGAGTCTGACAGCAGCAGGAAGGAAGGACCTGCGATACCTCTCCTTCACACACTTTAGGTGAAGCAGCCAATCACTGAAGGAGCTGCTCAGTGCTGTCAGACTGTCTTGCATGGGATGGAGCTCACTGTCCACGAGCTATCATCCTCCTCTCACCCACCACCTCCACAGTGTCAAGAGGGCACCCCAGGACAGAGCTGGCTTTCTTGATCAGCTTGTCCAGTCTCTTCCTGTCTGCTGTCGAGATGCTGCTGCCCCAGCAGACCACTCCATAAAAGATGGCTGATGCCATAACTCTGTCATAAAAAGTCCTCAGCAGTGCCCCCTGCACTCCAAAGGACCTGAGTCTTCTGAGCAGGTAGAGTCTACTCTGAGCCTTCTTATAAAGTGCAGTGGTGTTGTCTCTCCAGTCCAGTCTATTGTTCAACTGAACACCCAGGTACTTATAAGATGTCACCATCTCAATGTGTCTTCCCTGGATGTTCACTGGTGCTGGGGAGTGTCTGCTCCTGCGGAAATCCACCACCAGTTCTTTGGTCTTCCCTGCATTGATCTGGAGGCAGTTCCGCAGGCACCAGTCCACAAAGTTCTGCGTCAGTTCTCTGTACTCCCTGTCATCTTCATTTGTGATGAGGCCGACGACTGCAGAGTCGTCAGAGAACTTTTGCAGGTGGCAGTGAGGTGAATTGCATTGGAAGTCTGCAGTGTAAGGTTGGGTTGTTGTCTCACCTGGGTTGTTGTGAGGGAGAGGTTGGAGCAGGGGGGCTGTGTGTTGGCAGGTGTGGGTGGAGGGGGTGGGTGTTTGGCAGGAGGAGCAGTGGGGATTTACAGTCGGGATATATGGAAATGGTCAGTGTGGACACACAGTGAGTCCCATGTCTGAAAGTCCTCGTGTCTCCGCTTCTGCTCACTCAGAATTAACAAATGCTGTCTCCATTGAAAGGAGATGAGAACCTGAAGTCTCAGCCAATCTAACAGTATTTTTATTCTTAAATTATACTGTTCATTAACAATCGGGAGGTATAGAAACAGTCAGCGGCCAAGGGTGACCTTGTTGCCTTCTCGAACTAAGGCCAGTGAGTCCAAATCTGCGTCTTGCTTCTTTTTGGGTTAGGGTTAGGGTAAGGTTAGAGGTGATGGATTTTAGCGGCCACTGTCTTGGTTCTAGTGCACTGGCAACAGGGGCCTAGGTGAGGTTGGTACCTTGATACACCTCCATTATAAGCTAAAAAAAAAAAAAGGAGGGAAAAGAGAAAGGGAGAAAAGGAGGGAAAAACATCCTGGCCTCAAGGGTCGTTAAGGATCCAGGGACCTATTGGGTCAGAAGTCAGTCTAGAGGTTTATCTAGCATTAGGGTAAGTAAAAAAACAACAAGACCAGCAAACCTTAAAAAGACATAATTAGTTAAATCAACATGCAATTTGAATCTAAATAGAAAAAAAAATAATAAGGCTATTAGATTAATAAGATTATTTAGATAAGTTAAGATAATCCTCTATAAGTCCCACAGTGGGGAAATTTACTAATTATAATATTATATATATATATATATATATATATATATATATATATTGTAATATTATTATATTACAAATTATAGAGATGGTGAAGCATTCTGCTGGCACCAAGCCGATTCCCTGTACATGCTTTCAAGGAAGAGAGAAAAGGCAAGAGAAGAAGAGAAAAAAAAGAATTTATTAAAACTTAGAAAGACTAGATTAATAGAAACATAAAAAACATGAATAAATTAATTAGTTGGCTTCATTGAAAGAAGACACTAGGGCTGTTCTGGGATAGGGATGTTCTTGCCAGGAGGTCACGTTAAACACGGAAAAAGGTAAGGTAACTGGTCCTTTCATTGTGCCTAATAAGAACATTAATTAATTTTTAGTTTTAGGATTGATTTTCCTTTTTTATTTTTTAGGATAAAGGATCACCAAACTCTCAAAAATTATGGTGACGAAGTAATCACAGTTAGGTTTAATTTATTTATTTACAAAAAATAATACCTAAAAAGAAGAAATTTGAAGGAGTGTGCATGAAGGTCTTTGAGAGTTCTTTATTTTGATTTTTGAGAGGGAAAAAGATTCAGGCTGCATTCAGCCCCTGAGGGTTTTTAATTTTTCTATCCACAGGGCCTCGTGTCTCCTCTGTTGACCCTCCATCCACACCGGGTTCGACTGGATTCCAGTGATGGAGAGAAATTGAGTGAATTTGAAAGTGTTGGACCAATGGGGTGGTCAGTCTGTCTTCCCCAATGGTATACAATTGTTGTTTTAATAGTGTTAATAATGGTTGACCTGTTTTTCCTATGTAAATTAGGTTGCAGACACAGCAGGTTCTGGCGTAGACCAGGTTCTGTGTTTGGAGGGAGAGGTTTTCTATTACTGGGGCATTGGCTCCCCCATGTGGGTTATTAAGAAATTTTCTGGGGTGAAAGGCCCAATGTTCTCCTCCTCTCTGTCCTCTTATCAAGGCATCCTTAAGATTTTTTTTTCTTAATGCTGAGATTGGTTGATAGTATCTAAGTCGGTCGTGCTGCAACATAAATTTTTCAAAATTGTCCTTGAGTTGATTTTGTAGGGGTAAGTAAAGTTTGAAATAGGTGGTGACTAGGGGGACTATTTTATTCAGGTCTCTGGTATGATTCTCGTGGTGGTGTCCCTGCCCAGCAGCCCCAGTCAGAGTGGGAGTGAGGGTGGCCAGAGTGGTCTTTTTTATGGTTCGTAAGAACTGTCCAGAGTAGCCCCTCTTCCTTAGACTTTTAAAGAGAATAGAAATTGATTTCTGCATGTCTGCTTCACAGGATGAGATTCTATAGAATCTATAGAATAATTTGGGATTTAACAATGCCTCTAAATGTGTGTTTGGGGTGATAGCTGGAGAAGGGCGTGAGTCTCGGTTAGTTTAAAAAAGGTAGTTTCTTCTTCTTGTTGTTTAGATTTCTGTAAAAAAAACTGTAGTGTCTATAAAATTGACTTCAGAGGATTAGGTTATATTAAACTTTAATAAAAGAATGGTGATTGTTTAATATATGAATAAACTCTTGGAATTTTGCCTCCCCATATTGCCAGGCCCCAATGATGTCATCCAAGAATCTAAAGTAGAAGCAGGATTTCAGAGGACACTTTTCCAGTGCTTCCTGCTCCCACTTGCTCATGTACAGGTTGGCGTAGGAGGGTGCATAATGGTGTCCCATCACAATACCTACTACCTGCAGGTACTGCTTCTGATCAAACTCAAAATCATTATATTTCAGGCACACCTGTAGGAGTTGCAGGATCTCTGTATCAGGCCTTTTCAAGTCTGGGTACCTCTGGAAGATAGTCTTGACCACTCCGAGGCCCATCTCTGTGTTTATGTTAGTATGCAGGCTGTCGATATCTATTGTGAACAGCATGGCTGTTGGGGGGAGGACCAAAGGACGGATCAGATCTAGGAAGTGGTAAGTATCTTTCAGGTAACTCGGGTGTTTGTTAGAGAGAGGGCCGAGAAAAGAGTCTATATACAAAGAGATGTTGTAGGTGGCACTACTGCAGTCGGAAACTATCGGTCTACTAGGGGGACTGCGTAGGGCACAGTGGGGTTCTTTGTGGATTTTTGGAAGGGGATAAAAATGTCTGTTACGTGGAGCGGTGGGTCCAAGCAAAAAATCCCGTTGTTTAGCAGTAATGTACTTTGAGTTGTATAATTTATGGACTATTTCTTGGATTTTGGATTGGGTTTGGGTTTGAAGGCTCTCTGGGATGAGTTTATAATATTTTGGATTGGCCAATTGTCTGTTGGCTTCCATGGAGTATTGTTATTTGTCCATGATGGCTATTTTGGATCCTTTGTCAGCGGGTTTGATTATGATGTTGGGATTATTTTGCAGGTCCTTCAGAATTTTTCTCTCCTCCAAGGGAGATGGATCGTCTGCCTGTGGAGGAGGTACATAAGAGTTGAAACATTCAACGTTCTTGCGGATGAGGGCCCTGACTAATTTGCCCAGGTGTTCCCAGGCTGGTTCCCAGTTGGATGTGAGGGTGAAGGACGTGATGTCGTGGTTAAAGTCCTGAAAGTAATCTAAGAGCTTGATTCTCCTGTGATACAAATAAAAGTCCCTACGCAGTCGGTAGGGTGGTAAGGTGGTAGAAAGCTATAAATACCCCTGTGTGTTGCAGGTAGTCTCTGTTATGGTTCCCAGTTTCTTTTCTGTTGGAGGGACATTTTGGCCTATATCTCGGGAACTGAAAGTGTTATGGACTTGGGAGTGGATTGCAGGTGCCCTAATACAACATTTTATTCTGATACATATATGCTAACAAAAACATCATTGCTCCTTGCATTAGAACCCCTCAGACATGTGTATCTGCTTACAACTAAATTCAAACAAACTTCTGTCCTTTGTTTTTAAACAGAATAGCCCCAGCATGGAGGTCTTCAGACTCCCTGTGAGGGAGAGGTGAAGGTGGGAGCTGCTGAAGGGAGTGCTTGATGCTATGGATGAGGCTGCTGAAGCCAAACAGGACATTGTTGTCAGCTCACATGGTCACACAATTATTATTCTCTTTGTCTTTAAAACAAATGGATGCTGATGGCATGGAGGAGAGGAAAAGCAGGGGCAGTAATGAGTACAGTGGAAAGAGAATTAAAAAAATAAAAACTGGTCTTAAAAACATATAGTTTGGATTGTGTTTTTTACTGTTACAGTAATCACGATTATAACTGTGGCTACTGTCATTCAACATTGTTTAAATATTCAAGGGCAATAATAATACTCTGCATAAATGATAAAGAAAACATCTTGTTTACATGACCTATACAAAGCACTGGCAGTCATATCTTGCTGATGTCTTCAGAGCAGTCATTTTTGAGAGGAGGAAGTTGAAATGTGTTTTCATGCCAGGGCCACTAGATGGTAGCAAGAGACTGCACATTAAGCCACTTTGACACTTGATGATCCCCACTTTGGCAGGCAGAAGAGCCTCCAGGAAAAGACAAACACATTAATGTGGCTTGGATGTGATGGTGGCCTACGTGCTATGCCACACAAATAATATAATATGAAGTCCTTACATATCACTTGGTTTTTTTTGTTCTGTGACAACGCTGGCCTTTGAAGGGGGTTACAATAGGTAACCACGCAGCCTCAGTAAATAAGTTATAGGCAGAGTAATATGATAGTGATGAGTTATTGATGAGGTAATAATAGAGAAATGTGAGCTCTCTACCCCACAAAAGTGATGAACTGGAGATATTGGTGAAGATTCAGAAAGTATACCGTGAGTGCAGCCTCCTGTGTTTTACTGAAACATGGCTGAATCAAAACATCTCAGACTCCAGTATGGATCGACCTGGTTTCACTCTCATACAGTGAACTGAATGTTGATAAACATTAGAAACTGAGCAGCGTTACGGGGAGTATCGGGCACATTGGTCTATATTGAAGCCTGTAAATAAGGTCTCTCCTTTCACATGAGACAGCAGTTGTTCATTCTAAGCTGTCTCAGCGCCCAAAAGAAGCAAGACGCAGATGTTGACTCACGAGCCTTAGTTCGAGTGCGTACAGAGGACAACAAAGTCACCCTCGGCCGCTCACTGTTTCCATACCTTGTTGACTGTTTCCATACCTCCCGATTGTTAATGAACAGTGTAAATTCAAAAAAAAAGTTAGATTGTCTGAGACTTCAATTTCTCATCTCCTTTCACTGGAGACAGCATTTGTTCACTCTGAGCTTAAAGAGCGAGCAGAAGCGGAGACACGGGGACTTTCAGACACGGGATTCACTGGGAGTCCACAGTGAGAAACGAGGATTCACACACACCGGCCTCACTGTGAGTCCACAGAAGGGAATAAGTTCAGCCCTGTGCCGCTGACCGTTTCCATACATCCCGATTGTTCATGAACTGAAAGTTGATAAAGATTAAGAATGACAAACTTTCATATTAAAGTGGCTGAAATTTAATTTTCTCCTCTCCTTTCACTGGAGACAACAAGTGAGCTTTATCAGCGCCAGAAAGAAGTAAAACGCAGATGTTGACTCACTGGCTTTAGACAGAAAGTGCGGTCTATTTTGTTTGTTCATGAACTGAATGTTGATAAACACTAGGAATTGAGCAGCGTTACGGGGAGTATCGGGCATTTTCACACACTGGACTAAATTGCAGCCTGTAAAGAAGGTCTCTCCTTTCACATGAGACAGCAGTTGTTCATTGTGAGCTGTCTCAGCGCCCAAAAGAAGCGAGACGCAGATGTTGACTCAGGAGCCTTACTTCGAGTGCGCACCGCTGACTGTTTCCATACCTCCCGATTGTTAATGAACAGTGTAATTTAAGAAAAAGAGTTAGATTGTCTGAGACTTCAGTTTCTCACCTCCTTTCACTGGAGACAGCATTTGTTCACTCTGAGCTTAAAGAGCGAGCAGAAGCGGAGACACGGGGACTTTCAGACACGGGATTCACTGGGAGTCCACAGTGAGAAACGAGGATTCTCACACACCGGCCTCACTGTGAGTCCACAGACGGGAATAAATTCAGCCCTGTGCCGCTTACTGTTTCCATACCTCCCGATTGTTCATGAACTGAAAGTTGATAAAGATTAAGAATGACAAACTTTCATATTAAAGTGGCTGAAATTTAATTTTTTCCTCTCCTTTCACTGGAGACAGCATGGTGAGCTTTATCAGCGCCAGAAAGAAGTAAAACGCAGATGTTGACTCACTGGCTTTAGACAGAAAGTGCGGTCTTTTTTGTTTGTTCATGAACTGAATGTTGATAAACACTAGGAACTGAGCAGCGTTACGGGGAGTATCGGGCATTTTCACACACTGGACTAAATTGCAGCCTGTAAAGAAGGTCTTTCCTTTCACATGAGACAGCAGTTGTTAATTGTTAGGTTTATCAGCGCCAGAAAGAAGTAAAACGCAGATGATAACTCACTGGCTTTAGACAGAAAGTGCTGTCTATTTTCTCACTGTGAGTCCACAGACGGGAATAAATTCAGCCCTCTGCCGCTGACCGTTTCCATACATCCCGATTGTTCATGAACTGAAAGTTGATAAAGATTAAGAATTGACAAACTTTCATATTAAAGTGGCTGAAATTTAATTTTCTCTATTTTCTCCGCTCCATTCACTGGAGACAGCATAGTGAGGTTTATCAGCGCCAGAAAGAAGTAAAACGCAGATGTTGACTCACTGGCTTTAGACAGAAAGTGCGGTCTATTTTGTTTGTTCATGAACTGAATGTTGATAAACACTAGGAACTGAGCAGCGTTATGGGGAGTATCGGGCATTTTCACACACTGGTCTAAATTGCAGCCTGTAAAGAAGGTCTCTCCTTTCACGTGAGACAGCAGTTGTTCATTCTGAGCTGTCTCAGCGCCCAAAAGAAGCGAGATGCAGATGTTCACTCAGGAGCCTTAGTTCGAGTGCGCACAGAGGACAACAAGGTCACCCTCGGCCGCTGACTGTTTCCATACCTCCCGATTGTTAATGAACAGTATAATTTAAGAAAAAGAGTTAGATTGTCTGAGACTTCAGTTTCTCACCTCCTTTCACTGGAGACAGCATTTGTTCACTCTGAGCTTAAAGAGCGAGCAGAAGCGGAGACACGGGGACTTTCAGACACGGGATTCACTGGGAGTCCACAGTGAGAAACGAGGATTCTCACACACCGGCCTCACTGTGAGTCCACAGACGGGAATAAATTCAGCCCTGTGCCGCTTACTGTTTCCATACCTCCCGATTGTTCATGAACTGAAAGTTGATAAAGATTAAGAATGACAAACTTTCATATTAAAGTGGCTGAAATTTAATTTTTTCCTCTCCTTTCACTGGAGACAGCATGGTGAGCTTTATCAGCGCCAGAAAGAAGTAAAACGCAGATGTTGACTCACTGGCTTTAGACAGAAAGTGCGGTCTTTTTTGTTTGTTCATGAACTGAATGTTGATAAACACTAGGAACTGAGCAGCGTTACGGGGAGTATCGGGCATTTTCACACACTGGACTAAATTGCAGCCTGTAAAGAAGGTCTTTCCTTTCACATGAGACAGCAGTTGTTAATTGTTAGGTTTATCAGCGCCAGAAAGAAGTAAAACGCAGATGATAACTCACTGGCTTTAGACAGAAAGTGCTGTCTATTTTCTCACTGTGAGTCCACAGACGGGAATAAATTCAGCCCTCTGCCGCTGACCGTTTCCATACATCCCGATTGTTCATGAACTGAAAGTTGATAAAGATTAAGAATTGACAAACTTTCATATTAAAGTGGCTGAAATTTAATTTTCTCTATTTTCTCCGCTCCATTCACTGGAGACAGCATAGTGAGGTTTATCAGCGCCAGAAAGAAGTAAAACGCAGATGTTGACTCACTGGCTTTAGACAGAAAGTGCGGTCTATTTTGTTTGTTCATGAACTGAATGTTGATAAACACTAGGAATTGAGCAGCGTTACGGGGAGTATCGGGCATTTTCACACACTGGACTAAATTGCAGCCTGTAAAGAAGGTCTCTCCTTTCACATGAGACAGCAGTTGTTCATTCTGAGCTGTCTCAGCGCCCAAAAGAAGCGAGACGCAGATGTTGACTCAGGAGCCTTACTTCGAGTGCGCACCGCTGACTGTTTCCATACATCCCGATTGTTCATGAACTGAAAGTTGATAAAGATTAAGAATTGACAAACTTTCATATTAAAGTGGCTGAAATTTAATTTTCTCTATTTTCTCCGCTCCATTCACTGGAGACAGCATAGTGAGGTTTATCAGCGCCAGAAAGAAGTAAAACGCAGATGTTGACTCACTGGCTTTAGACAGAAAGTGCGGTCTATTTTGTTTGTTCATGAACTGAATGTTGATAAACACTAGGAATTGAGCAGCGTTACGGGGAGTATCGGGCATTTTCACACACTGGACTAAATTGCAGCCTGTAAAGAAGGTCTCTCCTTTCACATGAGACAGCAGTTGTTCATTCTGAGCTGTCTCAGCGCCCAAAAGAAGCGAGACGCAGATGTTGACTCAGGAGCCTTACTTCGAGTGCGCACCGCTGACTGTTTCCATACATCCCGATTGTTCATGAACTGAAAGTTGATAAAGATTAAGAATTGACAAACTTTCATATTAAAGTGGCTGAAATTTAATTTTCTCTATTTTCTCCGCTCCATTCACTGGAGACAGCATAGTGAGGTTTATCAGCGCCAGAAAGAAGTAAAACGCAGATGTTGACTCACTGGCTTTAGACAGAAAGTGCGGTCTATTTTGTTTGTTCATGAACTGAATGTTGATAAACACTAGGAACTGAGCAGCGTTACGGGGAGTATCGGGCATTTTCACACACTGGACTAAATTGCAGCCTGTAAAGAAGGTCTCTCCTTTCACATGAGACAGCAGTTGTTCATTCTGAGCTGTCTCAGCGCCCAAAAGAAGCGAGACGCAGATGTTGACTCAGGAGCCTTACTTCGAGTGCGCACCGCTGACTGTTTCCATACATCCCGATTGTTCATGAACTGAAAGTTGATAAAGATTAAGAATTGACAAACTTTCATATTAAAGTGGCTGAAATTTAATTTTCTCTATTTTCTCCGCTCCATTCACTGGAGACAGCATAGTGAGGTTTATCAGCGCCAGAAAGAAGTAAAACGCAGATGTTGACTCACTGGCTTTAGACAGAAAGTGCGGTCTATTTTGTTTGTTCATGAACTGAATGTTGATAAACACTAGGAATTGAGCAGCGTTATGGGGAGTATCGGGCATTTTCACACACTGGACTGAATTGCAACCTGTAAAGAAGGTCTTTCCTTTCACATGAGACAGCAGTTGTTCATTGTGAGCTGTCTCAGCGCCCAAAAGAAGCGAGATGCAGATGTTGACTCAGGAGCCTTAGTTCGAGTGCGCACAGAGGACAACAAGGTCACCCTCGGCCGCTGACTGTTTCCATACCTCCCGATTGTTAATGAACAGTATAATTTAAGAAAAAGAGTTAGATTGTCTGAGACTTCAGTTTCTCACCTCCTTTCACTGGAGACAGCATTTGTTCACTCTGAGCTTAAAGAGCGAGCAGAAGCGGAGACACGGGGACTTTCAGACACGGGATTCACTGGGAGTCCACAGTGAGAAACGAGGATTCTCACACACCGGCCTCACTGTGAGTCCACAGACGGGAATAAATTCAGCCCTGTGCCGTTTACTGTTTCCATACCTCCCGATTGTTCATGAACTGAAAGTTGATAAAGATTAAGAATGACAAACTTTCATATTAAAGTGGCTGAAATTTAATTTTTTCCTCTCCTTTCACTGGAGACAGCATGGTGAGCTTTATCAGCGCCAGAAAGAAGTAAAACGCAGATGTTGACTCACTGGCTTTAGACAGAAAGTGCGGTCTTTTTTGTTTGTTCATGAACTGAATGTTGATAAACACTAGGAACTGAGCAGCGTTACGGGGAGTATCGGGCATTTTCACACACTGGACTAAATTGCAGCCTGTAAAGAAGGTCTTTCCTTTCACATGAGACAGCAGTTGTTAATTGTTAGGTTTATCAGCGCCAGAAAGAAGTAAAACGCAGATGATAACTCACTGGCTTTAGACAGAAAGTGCTGTCTATTTTCTCACTGTGAGTCCACAGACGGGAATAAATTCAGCCCTCTGCCGCTGACCGTTTCCATACATCCCGATTGTTCATGAACTGAAAGTTGATAAAGATTAAGAATTGACAAACTTTCATATTAAAGTGGCTGAAATTTAATTTTCTCTATTTTCTCCGCTCCATTCACTGGAGACAGCATAGTGAGGTTTATCAGCGCCAGAAAGAAGTAAAACGCAGATGTTGACTCACTGGCTTTAGACAGAAAGTGCGGTCTATTTTGTTTGTTCATGAACTGAATGTTGATAAACACTAGGAATTGAGCAGCGTTACGGGGAGTATCGGGCATTTTCACACACTGGACTAAATTGCAGCCTGTAAAGAAGGTCTCTCCTTTCACATGAGACAGCAGTTGTTCATTCTGAGCTGTCTCAGCGCCCAAAAGAAGCGAGACGCAGATGTTGACTCAGGAGCCTTACTTCGAGTGCGCACCGCTGACTGTTTCCATACATCCCGATTGTTCATGAACTGAAAGTTGATAAAGATTAAGAATTGACAAACTTTCATATTAAAGTGGCTGAAATTTAATTTTCTCTATTTTCTCCGCTCCATTCACTGGAGACAGCATAGTGAGGTTTATCAGCGCCAGAAAGAAGTAAAACGCAGATGTTGACTCACTGGCTTTAGACAGAAAGTGCGGTCTATTTTGTTTGTTCATGAACTGAATGTTGATAAACACTAGGAACTGAGCAGCGTTACGGGGAGTATCGGGCATTTTCACACACTGGACTAAATTGCAGCCTGTAAAGAAGGTCTCTCCTTTCACATGAGACAGCAGTTGTTCATTGTGAGCTGTCTCAGCGCCCAAAAGAAGCGAGACGCAGATGTTGACTCAGGAGCCTTACTTCGAGTGCGCACCGCTGACTGTTTCCATACATCCCGATTGTTCATGAACTGAAAGTTGATAAAGATTAAGAATTGACAAACTTTCATATTAAAGTGGCTGAAATTTAATTTTCTCTATTTTCTCCGCTCCATTCACTGGAGACAGCATAGTGAGGTTTATCAGCGCCAGAAAGAAGTAAAACGCAGATGTTGACTCACTGGCTTTAGACAGAAAGTGCGGTCTATTTTGTTTGTTCATGAACTGAATGTTGATAAACACTAGGAATTGAGCAGCGTTATGGGGAGTATCGGGCATTTTCACACACTGGACTGAATTGCAACCTGTAAAGAAGGTCTTTCCTTTCACATGAGACAGCAGTTGTTCATTGTGAGCTGTCTCAGCGCCCAAAAGAAGCGAGATGCAGATGTTGACTCAGGAGCCTTAGTTCGAGTGCGCACAGAGGACAACAAGGTCACCCTCGGCCGCTGACTGTTTCCATACCTCCCGATTGTTAATGAACAGTGTAAATTAAGAAAAAAGTTAGATTGTCTGAGACTTCAGTTTCTCATCTCCTTTCACTGGAGACAGCATTTGTTCACTTTGAGCTTAATGAGCGAGCAGAAGCGGAGACACGGGGACTTTCAGACACGGGATTCACTGGGAGTCCACAGTGAGAAACGAGGATTCTCACACACCGGCCTCACTGTGAGTCCACAGAAGGGAATAAGTTCAGCCCTGTGCCGCTGACCGTTTCCATACATCCCGATTGTTCATGAACTGAAAGTTGAAAAAGATTAAGAATTGACAAACTTTCTTATTAAAGTGGCTGAAATTTAATTTTCTCCTCTCCTTTCACTGGAGACAACATGGTGAGCTTTATCAGCGCCAGAAAGAAGTAAAACGCAGATGTTGACTCACTGGCTTTAGACAGAAAGTGCGGTCTTTTTTGTTTGTTCATGAACTGAATGTTGATAAACACTAGGAACTGAGCAGCGTTATGGGGAGTATCGGGCATTTTCACACACTGGTCTAAATTGCAGCCTGTAAAGAAGGTCTCTCCTTTCACGTGAGACAGCAGTTGTTCATTCTGAGCTGTCTCAGCGCCCAAAAGAAGCGAGATGCAGATGTTCACTCAGGAGCCTTAGTTCGAGTGCGCACAGAGGACAACAAGGTCACCCTCGGCCGCTGACTGTTTCCATACCTCCCGATTGTTAATGAACAGTATAATTTAAGAAAAAGAGTTAGATTGTCTGAGACTTCAGTTTCTCACCTCCTTTCACTGGAGACAGCATTTGTTCACTCTGAGCTTAAAGAGCGAGCAGAAGCGGAGACACGGGGACTTTCAGACACGGGATTCACTGGGAGTCCACAGTGAGAAACGAGGATTCTCACACACCGGCCTCACTGTGAGTCCACAGACGGGAATAAATTCAGCCCTGTGCCGCTTACTGTTTCCATACCTCCCGATTGTTCATGAACTGAAAGTTGATAAAGATTAAGAATGACAAACTTTCATATTAAAGTGGCTGAAATTTAATTTTTTCCTCTCCTTTCACTGGAGACAGCATGGTGAGGTTTATCAGCGCCAGAAAGAAGTAAAACGCAGATGTTGACTCACTGGCTTTAGACAGAAAGTGCGGTCTTTTTTGTTTGTTCATGAACTGAATGTTGATAAACACTAGGAACTGAGCAGCGTTACGGGGAGTATCGGGCATTTTCACACACTGGACTAAATTGCAGCCTGTAAAGAAGGTCTCTCCTTTCACATGAGACAGCAGTTGTTCATTGTGAGCTGTCTCAGCGCCCAAAAGAAGCGAGACGCAGATGTTGACTCAGGAGCCTTACTTCGAGTGCGCACCGCTGACTGTTTCCATACATCCCGATTGTTCATGAACTGAAAGTTGATAAAGATTAAGAATTGACAAACTTTCATATTAAAGTGGCTGAAATTTAATTTTCTCTATTTTCTCCGCTCCATTCACTGGAGACAGCATAGTGAGGTTTATCAGCGCCAGAAAGAAGTAAAACGCAGATGTTGACTCACTGGCTTTAGACAGAAAGTGCGGTCTATTTTGTTTGTTCATGAACTGAATGTTGATAAACACTAGGAATTGAGCAGCGTTACGGGGAGTATCGGGCATTTTCACACACTGGACTAAATTGCAGCCTGTAAAGAAGGTCTCTCCTTTCACATGAGACAGCAGTTGTTCATTCTGAGCTGTCTCAGCGCCCAAAAGAAGCGAGACGCAGATGTTGACTCAGGAGCCTTACTTCGAGTGCGCACCGCTGACTGTTTCCATACATCCCGATTGTTCATGAACTGAAAGTTGA
Source organism: Lates calcarifer (assembly GCF_001640805.2). Taxonomy (NCBI): domain Eukaryota; kingdom Metazoa; phylum Chordata; class Actinopteri; family Centropomidae; genus Lates; species Lates calcarifer. The sequence goes on along the minus strand of NW_026117423.1, from coordinate 34,591 downwards.
TAAAGATTAAGAATTGACAAACTTTCATATTAAAGTGGCTGAAATTTAATTTTCTCTATTTTCTCCGCTCCATTCACTGGAGACAGCATAGTGAGGTTTATCAGCGCCAGAAAGAAGTAAAACGCAGATGTTGACTCACTGGCTTTAGACAGAAAGTGCGGTCTATTTTGTTTGTTCATGAACTGAATGTTGATAAACACTAGGAACTGAGCAGCGTTACGGGGAGTATCGGGCATTTTCACACACTGGACTAAATTGCAGCCTGTAAAGAAGGTCTCTCCTTTCACATGAGACAGCAGTTGTTCATTGTGAGCTGTCTCAGCGCCCAAAAGAAGCGAGACGCAGATGTTGACTCAGGAGCCTTACTTCGAGTGCGCACCGCTGACTGTTTCCATACATCCCGATTGTTCATGAACTGAAAGTTGATAAAGATTAAGAATTGACAAACTTTCATATTAAAGTGGCTGAAATTTAATTTTCTCTATTTTCTCCGCTCCATTCACTGGAGACAGCATAGTGAGGTTTATCAGCGCCAGAAAGAAGTAAAACGCAGATGTTGACTCACTGGCTTTAGACAGAAAGTGCGGTCTATTTTGTTTGTTCATGAACTGAATGTTGATAAACACTAGGAATTGAGCAGCGTTATGGGGAGTATCGGGCATTTTCACACACTGGACTGAATTGCAACCTGTAAAGAAGGTCTTTCCTTTCACATGAGACAGCAGTTGTTCATTGTGAGCTGTCTCAGCGCCCAAAAGAAGCGAGATGCAGATGTTGACTCAGGAGCCTTAGTTCGAGTGCGCACAGAGGACAACAAGGTCACCCTCGGCCGCTGACTGTTTCCATACCTCCCGATTGTTAATGAACAGTGTAAATTAAGAAAAAAGTTAGATTGTCTGAGACTTCAGTTTCTCATCTCCTTTCACTGGAGACAGCATTTGTTCACTTTGAGCTTAATGAGCGAGCAGAAGCGGAGACACGGGGACTTTCAGACACGGGATTCACTGGGAGTCCACAGTGAGAAACGAGGATTCTCACACACCGGCCTCACTGTGAGTCCACAGAAGGGAATAAGTTCAGCCCTGTGCCGCTGACCGTTTCCATACATCCCGATTGTTCATGAACTGAAAGTTGAAAAAGATTAAGAATTGACAAACTTTCTTATTAAAGTGGCTGAAATTTAATTTTCTCCTCTCCTTTCACTGGAGACAACATGGTGAGCTTTATCAGCGCCAGAAAGAAGTAAAACGCAGATGTTGACTCACTGGCTTTAGACAGAAAGTGCGGTCTATTTTGTTTGTTCATGAACTGAATGTTGATAAACACTAGGAACTGAGCAGCGTTATGGGGAGTATCGGGCATTTTCACACACTGGTCTAAATTGCAGCCTGTAAAGAAGGTCTCTCCTTTCACGTGAGACAGCAGTTGTTCATTCTGAGCTGTCTCAGCGCCCAAAAGAAGCGAGATGCAGATGTTCACTCAGGAGCCTTAGTTCGAGTGCGCACAGAGGACAACAAGGTCACCCTCGGCCGCTGACTGTTTCCATACCTCCCGATTGTTAATGAACAGTATAATTTAAGAAAAAGAGTTAGATTGTCTGAGACTTCAGTTTCTCACCTCCTTTCACTGGAGACAGCATTTGTTCACTCTGAGCTTAAAGAGCGAGCAGAAGCGGAGACACGGGGACTTTCAGACACGGGATTCACTGGGAGTCCACAGTGAGAAACGAGGATTCTCACACACCGGCCTCACTGTGAGTCCACAGACGGGAATAAATGCAGCCCTGTGCCGCTTACTGTTTCCATACCTCCCGATTGTTCATGAACTGAAAGTTGATAAAGATTAAGAATGACAAACTTTCATATTAAAGTGGCTGAAATTTAATTTTTTCCTCTCCTTTCACTGGAGACAGCATGGTGAGCTTTATCAGCGCCAGAAAGAAGTAAAACGCAGATGTTGACTCACTGGCTTTAGACAGAAAGTGCGGTCTTTTTTGTTTGTTCATGAACTGAATGTTGATAAACACTAGGAACTGAGCAGCGTTACGGGGAGTATCGGGCATTTTCACACACTGGACTAAATTGCAGCCTGTAAAGAAGGTCTTTCCTTTCACATGAGACAGCAGTTGTTAATTGTTAGGTTTATCAGCGCCAGAAAGAAGTAAAACGCAGATGATAACTCACTGGCTTTAGACAGAAAGTGCTGTCTATTTTCTCACTGTGAGTCCACAGACGGGAATAAATTCAGCCCTCTGCCGCTGACCGTTTCCATACATCCCGATTGTTCATGAACTGAAAGTTGATAAAGATTAAGAATTGACAAACTTTCATATTAAAGTGGCTGAAATTTAATTTTCTCTATTTTCTCCGCTCCATTCACTGGAGACAGCATAGTGAGGTTTATCAGCGCCAGAAAGAAGTAAAACGCAGATGTTGACTCACTGGCTTTAGACAGAAAGTGCGGTCTATTTTGTTTGTTCATGAACTGAATGTTGATAAACACTAGGAATTGAGCAGCGTTACGGGGAGTATCGGGCATTTTCACACACTGGACTAAATTGCAGCCTGTAAAGAAGGTCTCTCCTTTCACATGAGACAGCAGTTGTTCATTCTGAGCTGTCTCAGCGCCCAAAAGAAGCGAGACGCAGATGTTGACTCAGGAGCCTTACTTCGAGTGCGCACCGCTGACTGTTTCCATACATCCCGATTGTTCATGAACTGAAAGTTGATAAAGATTAAGAATTGACAAACTTTCATATTAAAGTGGCTGAAATTTAATTTTCTCTATTTTCTCCGCTCCATTCACTGGAGACAGCATAGTGAGGTTTATCAGCGCCAGAAAGAAGTAAAACGCAGATGTTGACTCACTGGCTTTAGACAGAAAGTGCGGTCTATTTTGTTTGTTCATGAACTGAATGTTGATAAACACTAGGAACTGAGCAGCGTTACGGGGAGTATCGGGCATTTTCACACACTGGACTAAATTGCAGCCTGTAAAGAAGGTCTCTCCTTTCACATGAGACAGCAGTTGTTCATTCTGAGCTGTCTCAGCGCCCAAAAGAAGCGAGACGCAGATGTTGACTCAGGAGCCTTACTTCGAGTGCGCACCGCTGACTGTTTCCATACATCCCGATTGTTCATGAACTGAAAGTTGATAAAGATTAAGAATTGACAAACTTTCATATTAAAGTGGCTGAAATTTAATTTTCTCTATTTTCTCCGCTCCATTCACTGGAGACAGCATAGTGAGGTTTATCAGCGCCAGAAAGAAGTAAAACGCAGATGTTGACTCACTGGCTTTAGACAGAAAGTGCGGTCTATTTTGTTTGTTCATGAACTGAATGTTGATAAACACTAGGAATTGAGCAGCGTTATGGGGAGTATCGGGCATTTTCACACACTGGACTGAATTGCAACCTGTAAAGAAGGTCTTTCCTTTCACATGAGACAGCAGTTGTTCATTGTGAGCTGTCTCAGCGCCCAAAAGAAGCGAGATGCAGATGTTGACTCAGGAGCCTTAGTTCGAGTGCGCACAGAGGACAACAAGGTCACCCTCGGCCGCTGACTGTTTCCATACCTCCCGATTGTTAATGAACAGTGTAAATTAAGAAAAAAGTTAGATTGTCTGAGACTTCAGTTTCTCATCTCCTTTCACTGGAGACAGCATTTGTTCACTTTGAGCTTAATGAGCGAGCAGAAGCGGAGACACGGGGACTTTCAGACACGGGATTCACTGGGAGTCCACAGTGAGAAACGAGGATTCTCACACACCGGCCTCACTGTGAGTCCACAGAAGGGAATAAGTTCAGCCCTGTGCCGCTGACCGTTTCCATACATCCCGATTGTTCATGAACTGAAAGTTGAAAAAGATTAAGAATTGACAAACTTTCTTATTAAAGTGGCTGAAATTTAATTTTCTCCTCTCCTTTCACTGGAGACAACATGGTGAGCTTTATCAGCGCCAGAAAGAAGTAAAACGCAGATGTTGACTCACTGGCTTTAGACAGAAAGTGCGGTCTATTTTGTTTGTTCATGAACTGAATGTTGATAAACACTAGGAACTGAGCAGCGTTATGGGGAGTATCGGGCATTTTCACACACTGGTCTAAATTGCAGCCTGTAAAGAAGGTCTCTCCTTTCACGTGAGACAGCAGTTGTTCATTCTGAGCTGTCTCAGCGCCCAAAAGAAGCGAGATGCAGATGTTCACTCAGGAGCCTTAGTTCGAGTGCGCACAGAGGACAACAAGGTCACCCTCGGCCGCTGACTGTTTCCATACCTCCCGATTGTTAATGAACAGTATAATTTAAGAAAAAGAGTTAGATTGTCTGAGACTTCAGTTTCTCACCTCCTTTCACTGGAGACAGCATTTGTTCACTCTGAGCTTAAAGAGCGAGCAGAAGCGGAGACACGGGGACTTTCAGACACGGGATTCACTGGGAGTCCACAGTGAGAAACGAGGATTCTCACACACCGGCCTCACTGTGAGTCCACAGACGGGAATAAATTCAGCCCTGTGCCGCTTACTGTTTCCATACCTCCCGATTGTTCATGAACTGAAAGTTGATAAAGATTAAGAATGACAAACTTTCATATTAAAGTGGCTGAAATTTAATTTTTTCCTCTCCTTTCACTGGAGACAGCATGGTGAGCTTTATCAGCGCCAGAAAGAAGTAAAACGCAGATGTTGACTCACTGGCTTTAGACAGAAAGTGCGGTCTTTTTTGTTTGTTCATGAACTGAATGTTGATAAACACTAGGAACTGAGCAGCGTTACGGGGAGTATCGGGCATTTTCACACACTGGACTAAATTGCAGCCTGTAAAGAAGGTCTTTCCTTTCACATGAGACAGCAGTTGTTAATTGTTAGGTTTATCAGCGCCAGAAAGAAGTAAAACGCAGATGATAACTCACTGGCTTTAGACAGAAAGTGCTGTCTATTTTCTCACTGTGAGTCCACAGACGGGAATAAATTCAGCCCTCTGCCGCTGACCGTTTCCATACATCCCGATTGTTCATGAACTGAAAGTTGATAAAGATTAAGAATTGACAAACTTTCATATTAAAGTGGCTGAAATTTAATTTTCTCTATTTTCTCCGCTCCATTCACTGGAGACAGCATAGTGAGGTTTATCAGCGCCAGAAAGAAGTAAAACGCAGATGTTGACTCACTGGCTTTAGACAGAAAGTGCGGTCTATTTTGTTTGTTCATGAACTGAATGTTGATAAACACTAGGAATTGAGCAGCGTTACGGGGAGTATCGGGCATTTTCACACACTGGACTAAATTGCAGCCTGTAAAGAAGGTCTCTCCTTTCACATGAGACAGCAGTTGTTCATTCTGAGCTGTCTCAGCGCCCAAAAGAAGCGAGACGCAGATGTTGACTCAGGAGCCTTACTTCGAGTGCGCACCGCTGACTGTTTCCATACATCCCGATTGTTCATGAACTGAAAGTTGATAAAGATTAAGAATTGACAAACTTTCATATTAAAGTGGCTGAAATTTAATTTTCTCTATTTTCTCCGCTCCATTCACTGGAGACAGCATAGTGAGGTTTATCAGCGCCAGAAAGAAGTAAAACGCAGATGTTGACTCACTGGCTTTAGACAGAAAGTGCGGTCTATTTTGTTTGTTCATGAACTGAATGTTGATAAACACTAGGAATTGAGCAGCGTTATGGGGAGTATCGGGCATTTTCACACACTGGACTGAATTGCAACCTGTAAAGAAGGTCTTTCCTTTCACATGAGACAGCAGTTGTTCATTGTGAGCTGTCTCAGCGCCCAAAAGAAGCGAGATGCAGATGTTGACTCAGGAGCCTTAGTTCGAGTGCGCACAGAGGACAACAAGGTCACCCTCGGCCGCTGACTGTTTCCATACCTCCCGATTGTTAATGAACAGTGTAAATTAAGAAAAAAGTTAGATTGTCTGAGACTTCAGTTTCTCATCTCCTTTCACTGGAGACAGCATTTGTTCACTTTGAGCTTAATGAGCGAGCAGAAGCGGAGACACGGGGACTTTCAGACACGGGATTCACTGGGAGTCCACAGTGAGAAACGAGGATTCTCACACACCGGCCTCACTGTGAGTCCACAGAAGGGAATAAGTTCAGCCCTGTGCCGCTGACCGTTTCCATACATCCCGATTGTTCATGAACTGAAAGTTGATAAAGATTAAGAATTGACAAACTTTCTTATTAAAGTGGCTGAAATTTAATTTTCTCCTCTCCTTTCACTGGAGACAACATGGTGAGCTTTATCAGCGCCAGAAAGAAGTAAAACGCAGATGTTGACTCACTGGCTTTAGACAGAAAGTGCGGTCTATTTTGTTTGTTCATGAACTGAATGTTGATAAACACTAGGAACTGAGCAGCGTTATGGGGAGTATCGGGCATTTTCACACACTGGTCTAAATTGCAGCCTGTAAAGAAGGTCTCTCCTTTCACGTGAGACAGCAGTTGTTCATTCTGAGCTGTCTCAGCGCCCAAAAGAAGCGAGATGCAGATGTTCACTCAGGAGCCTTAGTTCGAGTGCGCACAGAGGACAACAAGGTCACCCTCGGCCGCTGACTGTTTCCATACCTCCCGATTGTTAATGAACAGTATAATTTAAGAAAAAGAGTTAGATTGTCTGAGACTTCAGTTTCTCACCTCCTTTCACTGGAGACAGCATTTGTTCACTCTGAGCTTAAAGAGCGAGCAGAAGCGGAGACACGGGGACTTTCAGACACGGGATTCACTGGGAGTCCACAGTGAGAAACGAGGATTCTCACACACCGGCCTCACTGTGAGTCCACAGACGGGAATAAATTCAGCCCTGTGCCGCTTACTGTTTCCATACATCCCGATTGTTCATGAACTGAAAGTTGATAAAGATTAAGAATGACAAACTTTCATATTAAAGTGGCTGAAATTTAATTTTTTCCTCTCCTTTCACTGGAGACAGCATGGTGAGCTTTATCAGCGCCAGAAAGAAGTAAAACGCAGATGTTGACTCACTGGCTTTAGACAGAAAGTGCGGTCTTTTTTGTTTGTTCATGAACTGAATGTTGATAAACACTAGGAACTGAGCAGCGTTACGGGGAGTATCGGGCATTTTCACACACTGGACTAAATTGCAGCCTGTAAAGAAGGTCTTTCCTTTCACATGAGACAGCAGTTGTTAATTGTTAGGTTTATCAGCGCCAGAAAGAAGTAAAACGCAGATGATAACTCACTGGCTTTAGACAGAAAGTGCTGTCTATTTTCTCACTGTGAGTCCACAGACGGGAATAAATTCAGCCCTCTGCCGCTGACCGTTTCCATACATCCCGATTGTTCATGAACTGAAAGTTGATAAAGATTAAGAATTGACAAACTTCATATTACAGTGGCTGAAATTTAATTTTCTCTATTTTCTCCGCTCCATTCACTGGAGACAGCATAGTGAGGTTTATCAGCGCCAGAAAGAAGTAAAACGCAGATGTTGACTCACTGGCTTTAGACAGAAAGTGCGGTCTATTTTGTTTGTTCATGAACTGAATGTTGATAACTAGGAATTGAGCAGCGTTATGGGGAGTATCGGGCATTTTCACACACTGGACTGAATTGCAACCTGTAAAGAAGGTCTTTCCTTTCACATGAGACAGCAGTTGTTCATTGTGAGCTGTCTCAGCGCCCAAAAGAAGCGAGATGCAGATGTTGACTCAGGAGCCTTAGTTCGACGTGCGCACAGAGGACAACAAGGTCACCCTCGGCCGCTGACTGTTTCCATACCTCCCGATTGTTAATGAACAGTGTAAATTAAGAAAAAAGTTAGATTGTCTGAGACTTCAGTTCTCATCTCCTTTCACTGGAGACAGCATTTGTTCACTTTGAGCTTAATGAGCGAGCAGAAGCGGAGACACGGGGACTTTCCAGACACGGGATTCACTGGGAGTCCACAGTGAGAAACGAGGATTCTCACACACCGGCCTCACTGTGAGTCCACAGACGGGAATAAATTCAGCCCTGTGCCGCTTACTGTTTCCATACATCCCGATTGTTCATGAACTGAAAGTTGATAAAGATTAAGAATGACAAACTTTCATATTAAAGTGGCTGAAATTTAATTTTTTCCTCTCCTTTCACTGGAGACAGCATGGTGAGCTTTATCAGCGCCAGAAAGAAGTAAAACGCAGATGTTGACTCACTGGCTTTAGACAGAAAGTGCGGTCTTTTTTGTTTGTTCATGAACTGAATGTTGATAAACACTAGGAACTGAGCAGCGTTACGGGGAGTATCGGGCATTTTCACACACTGGACTAAATTGCAGCCTGTAAAGAAGGTCTCTCCTTTCACATGAGACAGCAGTTGTTCATTCTGAGCTGTCTCAGCGCCCAAGAGAAGCGAGACGCAGATGTTGACTCAGGAGCCTTACTTCGAGTGCGCACCGCTGACTGTTTCCATACATCCCGATTGTTCATGAACTGAAAGTTGATAAAGATTAAGAATTGACAAACTTTCATATTAAAGTGGCTGAAATTTAATTTTCTCTATTTTCTCCGCTCCATTCACTGGAGACAGCATAGTGAGGTTTATCAGCGCCCAGAAAGAAGTAAAACGCAGATGTTGACTCACTGGCTTTAGACAGAAAGTGCGGTCTATTTTGTTTGTTCATGAACTGAATGTTGATAAACACTAGGGAATTGAGCAGCGTTATGGGGAGTATCGGGCATTTTCACACACTGGACTGGAATTGCAACCTGTAAAGAAGGTCTTTCCTTTCACATGAGACAGCAGTTGTTCATTGTGAGCTGTCTCAGCGCCCAAAAAGAAGCGAGATGCAGATGTTGACTCAGGAGCCTTAGTTCGAGTGCGCACAGAGGACAACAAGGTCACCCTCGGCCGCTGACTGTTTCCATACCTCCCGATTGTTAATGAACAGTGTAAATTAAGAAAAAAAGTTAGATTGTCTGAGACTTCAGTTTCTCATCTCCTTTCACTGGAGACAGCATTTGTTCACTTTGAGCTTAATGATGCGAGCAGGAAGCGGAGACACGGGGACTTTCAGACACGGGATTCCACTGGGAGTCCACAGTGAGAAACGAGGATTCTCACACACCGGCCTCACTGTGAGTCCACAGAAGGGAATAAGTTCAGCCCTGTGCCGCTGACCGTTTCCATACATCCCGATTGTTCATGAACTGAAAGTTGAAAAAGATTAAGAATTGACAAACTTTCTTATTAAAGTGGCTGAAATTTAATTTTCTCCTCTCCTTTCACTGGAGACAACATGGTGAGCTTTATCAGCGCCAGAAAGAAGTAAAACGCAGATGTTGACTCACTGGCTTTAGACAGAAAGTGCGGTCTATTTTGTTTTGTTCATGAACTTGAATGTTGATAAACACTAGGAACTGAGCAGCGTTATGGGCGGAGTATCGGGCATTTTCACACACTGTCTAAATTGCAGCCTGTAAAGAAGGTCTCTCCTTCACGTGAGACAGCAGTTGTTCATTCTGAGCTGTCTCAGCGCCCAAAAGAAGCGAGATGCAGATGTTCACTCAGGAGCCTTAGTTCGAGTGCGCACAGAGGACAACAAGGTCACCCTCGGCCGCTGACTGTTTCCATACCTCCCGATTGTTAATGAACAGTATAATTTAAGAAAAAGAGTTAGATTGTCTGAGACTTCAGTTTCTCACCTCCTTTCACTGGAGACAGCATTTGTTCACTCTGAGCTTAAAGAGCGAGCAGAAGCGGAGACACGGGGACTTTCAGACACGGGATTCACTGGGAGTCCACAGTGAGAAACGAGGATTCTCACACACCGGCCTCACTGTGAGTCCACAACGGGAATAAATTCAGCCCTGTGCCGCTTACTGTTTCCATACATCCCGATTGTTCATGAACTGAAAGTTGATAAAGATTAAGAATGACAAACTTTCATATTAAAGTGGCTGAAATTTAATTTTTTCCTCTCCTTTCACTGGAGACAGCATGGTGAGCTTTATCAGCGCCAGAAAGAAGTAAAACGCAGATGTTGACTCACTGGCTTTAGACAGAAAGTGCGGTCTATTTTGTTTGTTCATGAACTGAATGTTGATAAACACTAGGAATTGAGCAGCGTTATGGGGAGTATCGGGCATTTTCACACACTGGACTGAATTGCAACCTGTAAAGAAGGTCTTTCCTTTCACATGAGACAGCAGTTGTTCATTGTGAGCTGTCTCAGCGCCCAAAAGAAGCGAGATGCAGATGTTGACTCAGGAGCCTTAGTTCGAGTGCGCACAGAGGACAACAAGGTCACCTCGGCCGCTGACTGTTTCCATACCTCCCGATTGTTAATGAACAGTGTAAATTAAGAAAAAAGTTAGATTGTCTGAGACTTCAGTTTCTCATCTCCTTTCACTGGAGACAGCATTTGTTCACTTTGAGCTTAATGAGCGAGCAGAAGCGGAGACACGGGGACTTTCAGACACGGGATTCACTGGGAGTCCACAGTGAGAAACGAGGATTCTCACACACCGGCCTCACTGTGAGTCCACAGAAGGGAATAAGTTCAGCCCTGTGCCGCTGACCGTTTCCATACATCCCGATTGTTCATGAACTGAAAGTTGAAAAAGATTAAGAATTGACAAACTTTCTTATTAAAGTGGCTGAAATTTAATTTTCTCCTCTCCTTTCACTGGAGACAACATGGTGAGCTTTATCAGCGCCAGAAAGAAGTAAAACGCAGATGTTGACTCACTGGCTTTAGACAGAAAGTGCGGTCTATTTTTGTTGTTCATGAACTGAATGTTGATAAACACTAGGAACTGAGCAGCGTTATGGGGAGTATCGGGCATTTTCACACACTGGTCTAAATTGCAGCCTGTAAAGAAGGTCTCTCCTTTCACGTGAGACAGCAGTTGTTCATTGTGAGCTGTCTCAGCGCCCAAAAGAAGCGAGATGCAGATGTTCACTCAGGAGCCTTAGTTCGAGTGCGCACAGAGGACAACAAGGTCACCTCGCCGCTGACTGTTTCCATACCTCCCGATTGTTAATGAACAGTGTAAATTAAGAAAAAAGTTAGATTGTCTGAGACTTCAGTTTCTCATCTCCTTTCACTGGAGACAGCATTTGTTCACTCTGAGCTTAAAGAGCGAGCAGAAGCGGAGACACGGGGACTTTCAGACACGGGATTCACTGGGAGTCCACAGTGAGAAACGAGGATTCTCACACACCGGCCTCACTGTGAGTCCACAGACGGGAATAAATTCAGCCTGTGCCGCTTACTGTTTCCATACCTCCCGATTGTTCATGAACTGAAAGTTGATAAAGATTAAGAATGACAAACTTTCATATTAAAGTGGCTGAAATTTAATTTTTTCCTCTCCTTTCACTGGAGACAGCATGGTGAGCTTTATCAGCGCCAGAAAGAAGTAAAACGCAGATGTTGACTCACTGGCTTTAGACAGAAAGTGCGGTCTTTTTTGTTTGTTCATGAACTGAATGTTGATAAACACTAGGAACTGAGCAGCGTTACGGGGAGTATCGGGCATTTTCACACACTGGACTAAATTGCAGCCTGTAAAGAAGGTCTTCCTTTCACATGAGACAGCAGTTGTTAATTGTTAGGACGGCGATAAATTCAAGCCCTGTGCCAGACTTACTGACCGTTTCCATACATCCCGATTGTTCATGAACTGAAAGTTGATAAAGATTAAGAATTGACAAACTTTCATATTAAAGTGGCTGAAATTTAATTTTCTCTATTTTCTCCGCTCCATTCACTGGAGACAGCATAGTGAGGTTTATCAGCGCCAGAAAGAAGTAAAACGCAGATGTTGACTCACTGGCTTTAGACAGAAAGTGCGGTCTATTTTGTTTGTTCATGAACTGAATGTTGATAAACACTAGGAATTGAGCAGCGTTACGGGGAGTATCGGGCATTTTCACACACTGGACTAATTGCACCTGTAAAGAAGGTCTTCCTTTCACATGAGACAGCAGTTGTTATTCTGAGCTGTTTGTTGACTCCTTCGAGTCCTGTTTCCATACATCCCGATTGTTCATGAACTGAAAGTTGAAAAGATTAAGAATTGACAAACTTTCATATTAAAGTGGCTGAAATTTAATTTTCTCTCTCCTTTCACTGGAGACAGCATAGTGAGGTTTATCAGCGCCAGAAAGAAGTAAAACGCAGATGTTGACTCACTGGCTTTAGACAGAAAGTGCGGTCTATTTTGTTTGTTCATGAACTGAATGTTGATAAACACTAGGAACTGAGCAGCGTTACGGGGAGTATCGGGCATTTTCACACACTGGACTAAATTGCAGCCTGTAAAGAAGGTCTCTCCTTTCACATGAGACAGCAGTTGTTCATTCTGAGCTGTCTCAGCGCCCAAAAGAAGCGAGACGCAGATGTTGACTCAGGAGCCTTACTTCGAGTGCGCACCGCTGACTGTTTCCATACATCCCGATTGTTCATGAACTGAAAGTTGATAAAGATTAAGAATTGACAAACTTTCATATTAAAGTGGCTGAAATTTAATTTTCTCTATTTTCTCCGCTCCATTCACTGGAGACAGCATAGTGAGGTTTATCAGCGCCAGAAAGAAGTAAAACGCAGATGTTGACTCACTGGCTTTAGACAGAAAGTGCGGTCTATTTTGTTTGTTCATGAACTGAATGTTGATAAACACTAGGAATTGAGCAGCGTTATGGGGAGTATCGGGCATTTTCACACACTGGACTGAATTGCAACCTGTAAAGAAGGTCTTTCCTTTCACATGAGACAGCAGTTGTTCATTGTGAGCTGTCTCAGCGCCCAAAAGAAGCGAGATGCAGATGTTGACTCAGGAGCCTTAGTTCGAGTGCGCACAGAGGACAACAAGGTCACCCTCGCCGCTGACTGTTTCCATACCTCCCGATTGTTAATGAACAGTGTAAATTAAGAAAAAAGTTAGATTGTCTGAGACTTCAGTTTCTCATCTCCTTTCACTGGAGACAGCATTTGTTCACTTTGAGCTTAATGAGCGAGCAGAAGCGGAGACACGGGGACTTTCAGACACGGGATTCACTGGGAGTCCACAGTGAGAAACGAGGATTCTCACACACCGGCCTCACTGTGAGTCCACAGAAGGGAATAAGTTCAGCCCTGTGCCGCTGACCGTTTCCATACATCCCGATTGTTCATGAACTGAAAGTTGAAAAAGATTAAGAATTGACAAACTTTCTTATTAAAGTGGCTGAAATTTAATTTTCTCCTCTCCTTTCACTGGAGACAACATGGTGAGCTTTATCAGCGCCAGAAAGAAGTAAAACGCAGATGTTGACTCACTGGCTTTAGACAGAAAGTGCGTCTATTTTGTTTGTTCATGAACTGAATGTTGATAAACACTAGGAACTGAGCAGCGTTATGGGAGTATCGGGCATTTTCACACACTGGTCTAAATTGCAGCCTGTAAAGAAGGTCTCTCCTTTCACGTGAGACAGCAGTTGTTCATTCTGAGCTGTCTCAGCGCCCAAAGAAGCGAGATGCAGATGTTCACTCAGGAGCCTTAGTTCGAGTGCGCACAGAGGACAACAAGGTCACCCTCGGCCGCTGACTGTTTCCATACCTCCCGATTGTTAATGAACAGTATAATTTAAGAAAAGAGTTAGATTGTCTGAGACTTCAGTTTCTCACCTCCCTTTCACTGGAGACAGCATTTGTTTCACTCTGAGCTTAAAGAGCGAGCAGAAGCGGAGACACGGGGACTTTCAGACACGGGATTCACTGGGAGTCCACAGTGAGAAACGAGGATTCTCACACCACCGGCCTCACTGTGAGTCCACAGACCGGGAATAAATTCAGCCCTGTGCCGCTTACTGTTTCCATACCTCCCGATTGTTCATTGAACTGAAAGTTGATAAAGATTAAGAATGACAAACTTTCATATTAAAGTGGCTGAAATTTAATTTTTTCCTCTCCTTTCACTGGAGACAGCATGGTGAGCTTTATCAGCGCCAGAAAGAAGTAAAACGCAGATGTTGACTCACTGGCTTTAGACAGAAAGTGCGGTCTTTTTTGTTTGTTCATGAACTGAATGTTGATAAACACTAGGACTGAGCAGCGTTACGGGGGAGTATCGGGCATTTTCACACACTGGACTAAATTGCAGCCTGTAAAGAAGGTCTCTCCTTTCACATGAGACAGCAGTTGTTCATTGTGAGCTGTCTCAGCGGCCAAAAGAAAGCGAGACGCAGATGTTGTACTCAGTGAGCCTTACTTCGATGCGCACCGCTGACTGTTTCCATACATCCCGATTGTTCATGAACTGAAAGTTGATAAAGATTAAGAATTGACAAACTTTCATATTAAAGTGGCTGAAATTTAATTTTCTCTATTTTCTCCCGCTCCATTCACTGGAGACAGCATAGTGAGGTTTATCAGCGCCAGAAAGAAGTAAAACGCAGATGTTGACTCACTGGCTTTAGACAGAAAGTGCGGTCTATTTTGTTTGTTCATGAACTGAATGTTGATAAACACTAGGAATTGAGCAGCGTTACGGGGAGTATCGGGCATTTTCACACCACTGGACTAAATTGCAGCCTGTAAAGAAGGTCTCTCCTTTCACATTGAGACAGCAGTTGTTCATTCTGAGCTGTCTCAGCGCCCAAAAGAAGCGAGACGCAGATGTTGACTCAGGAGCCTTACTTCGAGTGCGCACCGCTGACTGTTTCCATACATCCCGATTGTTCATGAACTGAAAGTTGATAAAGATTAAGAATTGACAAACTTTCATATTAAAGTGGCTGAAATTTAATTTTCTCTATTTTCTCCGCTCCATTCACTGGAGACAGCATAGTGAGGTTTATCAGCGCCAGAAGAAGTAAAACGCAGATGTTGACTCACTGGCTTTAGACAGAAAGTGCGGTCTATTTTGTTTGTTCATGAACTGAATGTTGATAAACACTAGGAATGAGCAGCGTTATGGGGAGTATCGGGCATTTCACACACTGGACTGAATTGCAACCTGTAAAGAAGGTCTTCCTTTCACATGAGACAGCAGTTGTTCATTGTGAGCTGTCTCAGCGCCCAAAAGAAGGCGAGATGCAGATGTTGACTCAGGAGCCTTAGTTCGAGTGCGCACAGAGGACAACAAGGTCACCCTCGGCGCTGACTGTTTCCATACCTCCGATTGTTAATGAACAGTGTAAATTAAGAAAAAGTTAGATTGTCTGGACTTCAGTTTCTCATCTCCTTTCACTGGAGACAGCATTTGTTCACTTTGAGCTTAATGAGCGAGCAGAAGCGGAGACACGGGGACTTTCAGACACGGGATTCACTGGGAGTCCACAGTGAGAAACGAGGATTCTCACACACCGGCCTCACTGTGAGTCCACAGAGGGAATAAGTTCAGCCTGTGCGCTGACCGTTTCATACATCCGATTGTTCATGAACTGAAAGTTGATAAAGATTAAGAATTGACAAACTTTCTTATTAAGTGGCTGAAATTTAATTTTCTCCTCTCCTTTCACTGGAGACAACATGGTGAGCTTTATCAGCGCCAGAAAGAAGTAAAACGCAGATGTTGACTCCACTGGCTTTAGACAGAAAGTGCGGTCTATTTTGTTTGTTCATGAACTGAATGTTGATAAACACTAGGAACTGAGCAGGCGTTATGGGGAGTATCGGGCATTTTCACACACTGGTCTAAATTGCCAGCCTGTAAAGAAGGTCTCTCCTTTCACGTGAGACAGCAGTTGTTCATTCTGAGCTGTCTCAGCGCCCAAAAGAAGCGAGATGCAGATGTTCACTCAGGAGCCTTAGTTCGAGTGCGCACAGAGGACAACCAAGGTCACCCTCGGCCGCTGACTGTTTCCATACCTCCCGATTGTTAATGAACAGTATAATTTAAGAAAAAGAGTTAGATTGTCTGAGACTTCAGTTTCTCACCTCCTTTCACTGGAGACAGGCATTTGTTCACTCTGAGCTTAAAGAGCGAGCAGAAGCGGAGACACGGGGACTTTCAGACACGGGATTCACTGGGAGTCCACAGTGAGAAACGAGGATTCTCACACACCGGCCTCACTGTGAGTCCACAGACGGGAATAAATTCAGCCCTGTGCCGCTTACTGTTTCCATACATCCCGATTGTTCATGAACTGAAAGTTGATAAAGATTAAGAATGACAAACTTTCATATTAAAGTGGCTGAAATTTAATTTTTTCCTCTCCTTTCACTGGAGACAGCATGGTGAGCTTTATCAGCGCCAGAAAGAAGTAAAACGCAGATGTTGACTCACTGGCTTTAGACAGAAAGTGCGGTCTTTTTTGTTTGTTCATGAACTGAATGTTGATAAACACTAGGAACTGAGCAGCGTTACGGGGAGTATCGGGCATTTTCACACACTGGACTAAATTGCAGCCTGTAAAGAAGGTCTTTCCTTTCACATGAGACAGCAGTTGTTAATTGTTAGGTTTATCAGCGCCAGAAAGAAGTAAACGCAGATCACTGGCTTTAGACAGAAAGTGCTGTCTATTTTCTCACTGTGAGTCCACAGACGGGAATAAATTCAGCCCTCTGCCGCTGACCGTTTCCATACATCCCGATTGTTCATGAACTGAAAGTTGATAAAGATTAAGAATTGACAAACTTTCATATTAAGTGGCTGAAATTTAATTTTCTCTATTTTCTCCGATTCACTGGAGACAGCATAGTGAGGTTTATCAGCGCCAGAAAGAAGTAAAACGCAGATGTTGACTCACTGGCTTTAGACAGAAAGTGCGGTCTATTTTGTTTGTTCATGAACTGAATGTTGATAACTAGGAATTGAGCAGCGTTATGGGGAGTATCGGGCATTTTCACACACTGGACTGAATTGCAACCTGTAAAGAAGGTCTTCCTTTCACATGAGACAGCAGTTGTTCATTGTGAGCTGTCTCAGCGCCCAAAAGAAGCGAGATGCAGATGTTGACTCAGGAGCCTTAGTTCGATGCGCACAGAGGACAACAAGGTCATGCCTGACTGTTTCCAACCTCCCGATTGTAATGAACAGTGTAAATTAAGCAAAAAAGAGATTGTCTGAGACTTCATTTCTCATCTCCTTCACTGGAGACAGCATGTCACTTTGAGCTAATGAGCGAGCAGAAGCGGAGACACGGGACTTTCAGACACGGATCACTGGGAGTCCACAGTGAGAACGAGGATTCTCACACACCGGCCTCATGTGAGTCCACAGACGGGAATAAATTCAGCCCTGTGCCGCTTACTGTTTCCATACATCCCGATTGTTCATGAACTGAAAGTTGATAAAGATTAAGAATGACAAACTTTCATATTAAAGTGGCTGAAATTTAATTTTTTCCTCTCCTTTCACTGGAGACAGCATGGTGAGCTTTATCAGCGCCAGAAAGAAGTAAAACGCAGATGTTGACTCACTGGCTTTAGACAGAAAGTGCGGTCTTTTGTTTGTTCATGAACTGAATGTTGATAAACACTAGGAACTGAGCAGCGTTACGGGGAGTATCGGGCATTTTCACACACTGGACTAAATTGCAGCCTGTAAAGAAGGTCTCTCCTTTCACATGAGACAGCAGTTGTTCATTCTGAGCTGTCTCAGCGCCCAAGAGAAGCGAGACGCAGATGTTGACTCAGGAGCCTTACTTCGAGTGCGCACCGCTGACTGTTTCCATACATCCCGATTGTTCATGAACTGAAAGTTGATAAAGATTAAGAATGACAAACTTTCATATTAAAGTGGCTGAAATTTAATTTTCTCTATTTTCTCCGCTCCATTCACTGGAGACAGCATAGTGAGGTTTATCAGCGCCAGAAAGAAGTAAAACGCAGATGTTGACTCACTGGCTTTAGACAGAAAGTGCGGTCTATTTGTTTTGTTCATGAACTGAATGTTGATAAACACTAGGAATTGAGCAGCGTTATGGGGAGTATCGGGCATTTTCACACACTGGACTGAATTGCAACCTGTAAAGAAGGTCTTTCCTTTCACATGAGACAGCAGTTGTTCCATTGTGAGCTGTCTCAGCGCCCAAAAGAAGCGAGATGCAGATGTTGACTCAGGAGCCTTAGTTCGAGTGCGCACAGAGGACAACAAGGTCACCCTCCGGCCGCTGACTGTTTCCATACCTCCCGATTGTTAATGAACAGTGTAAATTAAGAAAAAAAGTTAGATTGTCTGAGACTTCAGTTTCTCATCTCCTTTCACTGGAGACAGCATTTGTTCACTTTGAGCTTAATGAGCGAGCAGAAGCGGAGACACGGGGACTTTCAGACACGGGATTCACTGGGAGTCCACAGTGAGAAACGAGGATTCTCACACACCGGCCTCACTGTGAGTCCACAGAAGGGAATAAGTTCAGCCCTGTGCGCTGACCGTTTCCATACATCCCGATGTTCATGAACTGAAAGTTGATAAAGATTAAGAATTGACAAACTTTCTTTATTAAAGTGGGCTGAATTTAATTTTCTCCTCTCCTTTCACTGGAGACAACATGGTGAGCTTTATCAGCGCCAGAAAGAAGTAAAACGCAGATGTTGACTCACTGGCTTTAGACAGAAAGTGCGGTCTATTTTGTTTGTTCATGAACTGAATGTTTGATAAACACTAGGAACTGAGCAGCGTTATGGGAGTATCGGGCATTTCACCACACTGGTCTAAATTGCAGCCTGTAAAGAAGGTCTCTCCTTTCACGTGAGACAGCAGTTGTTCATTCTGAGCTGTCTCAGCGCCCAAAAGAAGCGAGATGCAGATGTTCACTCAGGAGCCTTAGTTCGAGTGCGCACAGAGGACAACAAGGTCACCCTCGGCCGCTGACTGTTTCCATACCTCCCGATTGTTAATGAACAGTATAATTTAAGAAAAAGAGTTAGATTGTCTGAGACTTCAGTTTCTCACCTCCTTTCACTGGAGACAGCATTTGTTCACTCTGAGCTTAAAGAGCGAGCAGAAGCGGAGACACGGGACTTTCAGACACGGGATTCACTGGGAGTCCACAGTGAGAAACGAGGATTCTCACACACCGGCCTCACTGTGAGTCCACAGACGGGAATAAATTCAGCCCTGTGCCGCTTACTGTTTCCATACATCCCGATTGTTCATGAACTGAAAGTTGATAAAGATTAAGAATGACAAACTTTCATATTAAAGTGGCTGAAATTTAATTTTTTCCTCTCCTTTCACTGGAGACAGCATGGTGAGCTTTATCAGCGCCAGAAAGAAGTAAAAACGCAGATGTTGACTCCACTGGCTTTAGACAGAAAGTGCGGTCTTTTTTGTTTGTTCATGAACTGAATGTTGATAAACACTAGGAACTGAGCAGCGTTACGGGGAGTATCGGCATTTTCACACACTGGACTAAATTGCAGCCTGTAAAGAAGGTCTTTCCTTTCACATGAGACAGCAGTTGTTAATTGTTAGGTTTATCAGCGCCAGAAAGAAGTAAAACGCAGATGATAACTCACTGGCTTTAGACAGAAAGTGCTGTCTATTTTCTCACTGTGAGTCCACAGACGGGAATAAATTCAGCCCTCTGCCGCTGACCGTTTCCATACATCCCGATTGTTCATGAACTGAAAGTTGATAAAGATTAAGAATTGACAAACTTTCATATTACAGTGGCTGAAATTTAATTTTCTCTATTTTCTCGCTCCATTCACTGGAGACAGCATAGTGAGGTTTATCAGCGCCAGAAAGAAGTAAAACGCAGATGTTGACTCACTGGCTTTAGACAGAAAGTGCGGTCTATTTTGTTTGTTCATGAACTGAATGTTGATAACTAGGAATTGAGCAGCGTTATGGGGATATCGGGCATTTTCACACACTGGACTGAATTGCAACCTGTAAAGAAGGTCTTTCCTTTCACATGAGACAGCAGTTGTTCATTGTGAGCTGTCTCAGCGCCCAAAAGAAGCGAGATGCAGATGTTCACTCAGGAGCCTTAGTTCGAGTGCGCACAGAGGACAACAAGGTCACCCTCGGCCGCTGACTGTTTCCATACCTCCCGATTGTTAATGAACAGTGTAAATTAAGAAAAAGTTAGATTGTCTGAGACTTCAGTTTCTCATCTCCTTTCACTGGAGACAGCATTTGTTCACTTTGAGCTTAATGAGCGAGCAGAAGCGGAGACACGGGGACTTTCAGACACGGGATTCACTGGGAGTCCACAGTGAGAAACGAGGATTCTCACACAGCCGGCCTCACTGTGAGTCCACAGACGGAATAAATTCAGCCCTGTGCCGCTTACTGTTTCCATACATCCCGATTGTTCATGAACTGAAAGTTGATAAAGATTAAGAATGACAAACTTTCATATTAAAGTGCTGAAATTTAATTTTTTCCTCTCCTTTCACTGGAGACAGCATGGTGAGCTTTATCAGCGCCAGAAAGAAGTAAAACGCAGATGTGACTCACTGGCTTTAGACAGAAAGTGCGGTCTTTTTGTTTGTTCATGAACTGAATGTTGATAAACACTAGGAACTGAGCAGCGTTACGGGGAGTATCGGGCATTTTCACACACTGGACTAAATTGCAGCCTGTAAAGAAGGTCTCTCCTTTCACATGAGACAGCAGTTGTTCATTCTGAGCTGTCTCAGCGCCCAAGAGAAGCGAGACGCAGATGTTGACTCAGGAGCCTTACTTCGAGTGCGCACCGCTGACTGTTTCCATACATCCCGATTGTTCATGAACTGAAAGTTGATAAAGATTAAGAATTGACAAACTTTCATATTAAAGTGGCTGAAATTTAATTTTCTCTATTTTCTCCGCTCCATTCACTGGAGACAGGCATAGTGAGGTTTATCAGCGCCAGAAAGAAGTAAAACGCAGATGTTGACTCACTGGCTTTAGACAGAAAGTGCGGTCTATTTTGTTTGTTCATGAACTGAATGTTGATAAACACTAGGAATTGAGCAGCGTTATGGGGGAGTATCGGGCATTTTCACACACTGGACTGAATTGCAACCTGTAAAGAAGGTCTTTCCTTTCACATGAGACAGCAGTTGTTCATTGTGAGCTGTCTCAGCGCCCAAAAGAAGGCGAGATGCAGATGTTGACTCAGGAGCCTTAGTTCGAGGTGCGCACAGAGGACAACAAGGTCACCCTCGGGCCGCTGACTGTTTCCATACCTCCCGATTGTTAATGAACAGTGTAAATTAAGAAAAAAGTTAGATTGTCTGAGACTTCAGTTTCTCATCTCCTTTCACTGGAGACAGCATTTGTTCACTTTGAGCTTAATGAGCGAGCAGAAGCGGAGACACGGGGACTTTCAGACACGGGATTCACTGGGAGTCCACAGTGAGAAACGAGGATTCTCACACACCGGCCTCACTGTGAGTCCACAGAAGGGAATAAGTTCAGCCCTGTGCCGCTGACCGTTTCCATACATCCCGATTGTTCATGAACTGAAAGTTGAAAAAGATTAAGAATTGACAAAACTTTCTTATTAAAGTGGCTGAAATTTAATTTTCTCCTCTCCCTTTCACTGGAGACAACATGGTGAGCTTTATCAGCGCCAGAAAGAAGTAAAACGCAGATGTTGACTCACTGGCTTTAGACAGAAAGTGCGGTCTATTTTGTTTGTTCATGAACTGAATGTTGATAAACACTAGGAACTGAGCAGCGTTATGGGGAGTATCGGGCATTTTCACACACTGGTCTAAATTGCAGCCTGTAAAGAAGGTCTCTCCTTTCACGTGAGACAGCAGTTGTTCATTCTGAGCTGTCTCAGCGCCCAAAAGAAGCGAGATGCAGATGTTCACTCAGGAGCCTTAGTTCGAGTGCGCACAGAGGACAACAAGGTCACCCTCGGCCGCTGACTGTTTCCATACCTCCCGATTGTTAATGAACAGTATAATTTAAGAAAAAGAGTTAGATTGTCTGAGACTTCAGTTTCTCACCTCCTTTCACTGGAGACAGGCATTTGTTCACTCTGAGCTTAAAGAGCGAGCAGAAGCGGAGACACGGGGACTTTCAGACACGGGATTCACTGGGAGTCCACAGTGAGAAACGAGGATTCTCACACACCGGCCTCACTGTGAGTCCACAGACGGGAATAAATTCAGCCCTGTGCCGCTTACTGTTTCCATACATCCCGATTGTTCATGAACTGAAAGTTGATAAAGATTAAGAATGACAAACTTTCATATTAAAGTGGCTGAAATTTAATTTTTTCCTCTCCTTTCACTGGAGACAGCATGGTGAGCTTTATCAGCGCCAGAAAGAAGTAAAACGCAGATGTTGACTCACTGGCTTTAGACAGAAAGTGCGGTCTTTTTTGTTTGTTCATGAACTGAATGTTGATAAACACTAGGAACTGAGCAGCGTTACGGGGAGTATCGGGGCATTTTCACACACTGGACTAAATTGCAGCCTGTAAAGAAGGTCTTTCCTTTCACATGAGACAGCAGTTGTTAATTGTTAGGTTTATCAGCGCCAGAAAGAAGTAAAACGCAGATGATAACTCACTGGCTTTAGACAGAAAGTGCTGTCTATTTTCTCACTGTGAGTCCACAGACGGAATAAATTCAGCCCTCTGCCGCTGACCGTTTCCATACATCCCGATTGTTCATGAACTGAAAGTTGATAAAGATTAAGAATTGACAAACTTTCATATTACAGTGGCTGAAATTTAATTTTCTCTATTTTCTCCGCTCCATTCACTGGAGACAGCATAGTGAGGTTTATCAGCGCCAGAAAGAAGTAAACGCAGATGTTGACTCACTGGCTTTAGACAGAAAGTGCGGTCTATTTTGTTTGTTCATGAACTGAATGTTGATAACTAGGAATTGAGCAGCGTTATGGGGAGTATCGGGCATTTTCACACACTGGACTGAATTGCAACCTGTAAAGAGGTCTTTCCTTTCACATGAGACAGGCAGTTGTTCATTGTGAGCTGTCTCAGCGCCCAAAAGAAGCGAGATGCAGATGTTCACTCAGGAGCCTTAGTCGTGCGACAGAGGACACGGTCCGATACTGTTTTCATATCCGATTGTTAACAGTGTAAGAAAAAGTTAGATGTCTGAGATTTCAGTTTCTCATCTCCTTTCACTGGAGACAGCATTTGTTCACTGCTTAAGACGAGCAAAGCGGGACACGGACTTTCAGACACGGATTGGGAGTCCACAGTGAGAACAATTTACAGTTATGTTTCCTTCCTTTCACATGGCGATGACAAAGATCTGTCTGAAGCTTCTATCAGACGTCCAGGAAGAAGTAAAACGCAGATGTTGACTCACTGGCTTTAGACAGAAAGTGCGGTCTTTTTTGTTGTTCATGAACTGAATGTTGATAAACACTAGGAACTGAGCAGCGTTACGGGAGTATCGGGCATTTTCACACACTGGGACTAAATTGCAGCCTGTAAAGAAGGTCTCTCCTTTCACATTGGAGACAGCAGTTGTTCATTCTGAGCTGTCTCAGCGCCAAGAGAAGCGAGACGCAGATGTTGACTCAGGAGCCTTACTTCGAGTGCGCACCGCTGACTGTTTCCATACATCCGATTGTTCATGAACTGAAAGTTGATAAAGATTAAGAATTGACAAACTTTCATATTAAAGTGGCTGAAATTTAATTTTCTCTATTTTCTCCGCTCCATTCACTGGAGACAGGCATAGTGAGGTTTATCAGCGCCAGAAAGAAGTAAAACGCAGATGTTGACTCACTGGCTTTAGACAGAAAGTGCGGTCTATTTTGTTTGTTCATGAACTGAATGTTGATAAACACTAGGAATTGAGCAGCGTTATGGGGAGTATCGGGCATTTTCACACACTGGACTGAATTGCAACCTGTAAAGAAGGTCTTTCCTTTCACATGAGACAGCAGTTGTTCATTGTGAGCTGTCTCAGCGCCCAAAAGAAGCGAGATGCAGATGTTGACTCAGGAGCCTTAGTTCGAGTGCGCACAGAGGACAACAAGGTCACCCTCGGCCGCTGACTGTTTCCATACCTCCCGATTGTTAATGAACAGTGTAAATTAAGAAAAAAGTTAGATTGTCTGAGACTTCAGTTTCTCATCTCCTTTCACTGGAGACAGCATTTGTTCACTTTGAGCTTAATGAGCGAGCAGAAGCGGAGACACGGGGACTTTCAGACACGGGATTCACTGGGAGTCCACAGTGAGAAACGAGGATTCTCACACACCGGCCTCACTGTGAGTCCACAGAAGGGAATAAGTTCAGCCCTGTGCCGCTGACCGTTTCCATACATCCCGATTGTTCATGAACTGAAAGTTGAAAAAGATTAAGAATTGACAAACTTTCTTATTAAAGTGGCTGAAATTTAATTTTCTCCTCTCCTTTCACTGGAGACAACATGG
This sequence comes from Lates calcarifer, assembly GCF_001640805.2. NCBI lineage: Eukaryota > Metazoa > Chordata > Actinopteri > Centropomidae > Lates > Lates calcarifer. Next base: position 10,338 of record NW_026117423.1, on the reverse strand, counting down.
TGAGCTTTATCAGCGCCAGAAAGAAGTAAAACGCAGATGTTGACTCACTGGCTTTAGACAGAAAGTGCGGTCTATTTTGTTTGTTCATGAACTGAATGTTGATAAACACTAGGAACTGAGCAGCGTTATGGGGAGTATCGGGCATTTTCACACACTGGTCTAAATTGCAGCCTGTAAAGAAGGTCTCTCCTTTCACGTGAGACAGCAGTTGTTCATTCTGAGCTGTCTCAGCGCCCAAAAGAAGCGAGATGCAGATGTTCACTCAGGAGCCTTAGTTCGAGTGCGCACAGAGGACAACAAGGTCACCCTCGGCCGCTGACTGTTTCCATACCTCCCGATTGTTAATGAACAGTATAATTTAAGAAAAAGAGTTAGATTGTCTGAGACTTCAGTTTCTCACCTCCTTTCACTGGAGACAGCATTTGTTCACTCTGAGCTTAAAGAGCGAGCAGAAGCGGAGACACGGGGACTTTCAGACACGGGATTCACTGGGAGTCCACAGTGAGAAACGAGGATTCTCACACACCGGCCTCACTGTGAGTCCACAGACGGGAATAAATTCAGCCCTGTGCCGCTTACTGTTTCCATACCTCCCGATTGTTCATGAACTGAAAGTTGATAAAGATTAAGAATGACAAACTTTCATATTAAAGTGGCTGAAATTTAATTTTTCCTCTCCTTTCACTGGAGACAGCATGGTGAGCTTTATCAGCGCCAGAAAGAAGTAAAACGCAGATGTTGACTCACTGGCTTTAGACAGAAAGTGCGGTCTTTTTTGTTTGTTCATGAACTGAATGTTGATAAACACTAGGAACTGAGCAGCGTTACGGGGAGTATCGGGCATTTTCACACACTGGACTAAATTGCAGCCTGTAAAGAAGGTCTTTCCTTTCACATGAGACAGCAGTTGTTAATTGTTAGGTTTATCAGCGCCAGAAAGAAGTAAAACGCAGATGATAACTCACTGGCTTTAGACAGAAAGTGCTGTCTATTTTCTCACTGTGAGTCCACAGACGGGAATAAATTCAGCCCTCTGCCGCTGACCGTTTCCATACATCCCGATTGTTCATGAACTGAAAGTTGATAAAGATTAAGAATTGACAAACTTTCATATTAAAGTGGCTGAAATTTAATTTTCTCTATTTTCTCCGCTCCATTCACTGGAGACAGCATAGTGAGGTTTATCAGCGCCAGAAAGAAGTAAAACGCAGATGTTGACTCACTGGCTTTAGACAGAAAGTGCGGTCTATTTTGTTTGTTCATGAACTGAATGTTGATAAACACTAGGAATTGAGCAGCGTTACGGGGAGTATCGGGCATTTTCACACACTGGACTAAATTGCAGCCTGTAAAGAAGGTCTCTCCTTTCACATGAGACAGCAGTTGTTCATTCTGAGCTGTCTCAGCGCCCAAAAGAAGCGAGACGCAGATGTTGACTCAGGAGCCTTACTTCGAGTGCGCACCGCTGACTGTTTCCATACATCCCGATTGTTCATGAACTGAAAGTTGATAAAGATTAAGAATTGACAAACTTTCATATTAAAGTGGCTGAAATTTAATTTTCTCTATTTCTCCGCTCCATTCACTGGAGACAGCATAGTGAGGTTTATCAGCGCCAGAAAGAAGTAAAACGCAGATGTTGACTCACTGGCTTTAGACAGAAAGTGCGGTCTATTTTGTTTGTTCATGAACTGAATGTTGATAAACACTAGGAATTGAGCAGCGTTATGGGGAGTATCGGGCATTTTCACACACTGGACTGAATTGCAACCTGTAAAGAAGGTCTTTCCTTTCACATGAGACAGCAGTTGTTCATTGTGAGCTGTCTCAGCGCCCAAAAGAAGCGAGATGCAGATGTTGACTCAGGAGCCTTAGTTCGAGTGCGCACAGAGGACAACAAGGTCACCCTCGGCCGCTGACTGTTTCCATACCTCCCGATTGTTAATGAACAGTGTAAATTAAGAAAAAAGTTAGATTGTCTGAGACTTCAGTTTCTCATCTCCTTTCACTGGAGACAGCATTTGTTCACTTTGAGCTTAATGAGCGAGCAGAAGCGGAGACACGGGGACTTTCAGACACGGGATTCACTGGGAGTCCACAGTGAGAAACGAGGATTCTCACACACCGGCCTCACTGTGAGTCCACAGAAGGGAATAAGTTCAGCCCTCTGCCGCTGACTGTTTCCATACCTCCCGATTGTTAATGAACAGTGTAAATTAAGAAAAAAGTTAGATTGTCTGAGACTTCAGTTTCTCATCTCCTTTCACTGGAGACAGCATTTGTTCACTCTGAGCTTAAAGAGCGAGCAGAAGCGGAGACACGGGGACTTTCAGACACGGGATTCACTGGGAGTCCACAGTGAGAAACGAGGATTCTCACACACCGGCCTCACTGTGAGTCCACAGAAGGAATAAGTTCAGCCCTGTGCCGCTGACCGTTTCCATACATCCCGATTGTTCATGAACTGAAAGTTGAAAAAGATTAAGAATTGACAAACTTTCATATTAAAGTGGCTGAAATTTAATTTTCTCTATTTTCTCCTCTCCTTTCACTGGAGACAGCATGGTGAGCTTTATCAGCGCCAGAAAGAAGTAAAACGCAGATGTTGACTCACTGGCTTTAGACAGAAAGTACTGTCTATTTAGTTTATTCATGAACTGAATGTTGATAAACACTAGGAATTGAGCAGCGTTATGGGGAGTATCGGGCATTTTCACACACTGGACTAAATTGCAACCTGTAAAGAGTCTTTCCTTTCACATGAGACAGCAGTTGTTCATTCTGAGCTGTCTCAGCGCCCAAAAGAAGCGAGACGCAGATGTTGACTCAGGAGCCTTAGTTCGAGTGCGCACCGCTGACTGTTTCCATACCTCCCGATTGTTAATGAACAGTGTAATTTAAGAAAAAAAGATTGGCTGAGACTTCAGTTTCTCATCTCCTTTCACTGGAGACAGCATTTGTTCACTCTGAGCTTAAAGAGCGAGCAGAAGCGGAGACACGGGGACTTTCAGACACGGGATTCACTGGGAGTCCACAGTGAGAAACGAGGATTCTCACACACCGGCCTCACTGTGAGTCCACAGAAGGGAATAAGTTCAGCCCTCTGCCGCTGACCGTTTCCATACATCCCGATTGTTCATGAACTGAAAGTTGATAAAGATTAAGAATGACAAACTTTCATATTAAAGTGGGTGAATTTTAATTTTCTCCTCTCCTTTCTCTGGAGACAGCATGGTGAGGTTTATCAGCCGCCAGAAAGAAGTAAAACGCAGATGATAACTCACTGGCTTTAGACAGAAAGTGCGGTCTATTTTGTTTGTTCATGAACTGAATGTTGATAAACACTAGGAACTGAGCAGCGTTATGGGGAGTATCGGGCATTTTCACACACTGGTCTAAATTGCAGCCTGTAAAGAAGGTCTCTCCTTTCACGTGAGACAGCAGTTGTTCATTCTGAGCTGTCTCAGCGCCCAAAAGAAGCGAGATGCAGATGTTCACTCAGGAGCCTTAGTTCGAGTGCGCACAGAGGACAACAAGGTCACCCTCGGCCGCTGACTGTTTCCATACCTCCCGATTGTTAATGAACAGTATAATTTAAGAAAAAGAGTTAGATTGTCTGAGACTTCAGTTTCTCACCTCCTTTCACTGGAGACAGCATTTGTTCACTCTGAGCTTAAAGAGCGAGCAGAAGCGGAGACACGGGGACTTTCAGACACGGGATTCACTGGGAGTCCACAGTGAGAAACGAGGATTCTCACACACCGGCCTCACTGTGAGTCCACAGACGGAATAAATTCAGCCCTGTGCCGCTTACTGTTTCCATACCTCCCGATTGTTCATGAACTGAAAGTTGATAAAGATTAAGAATGACAAACTTTCATATTAAAGTGGCTGAAATTTAATTTTTTCCTCTCCTTTCACTGGAGACAGCATGGTGAGCTTTATCAGCGCCAGAAAGAAGTAAAACGCAGATGTTGACTCACTGGCTTTAGACAGAAAGTGCGGTCTTTTTTGTTTGTTCATGAACTGAATGTTGATAAACACTAGGAACTGAGCAGCGTTACGGGGGAGTATCGGGCATTTTCACACACTGGACTAAATTGCAGCCTGTAAAGAAGGTCTTTCCTTTCACATGAGACAGCAGTTGTTAATTGTTAGGTTTATCAGCGCCAGAAAGAAGTAAAACGCAGATGATAACTCACTGGCTTTAGACAGAAAGTGCTGTCTATTTTCTCACTGTGAGTCCACAGACGGGAATAAATTCAGCCCTCTGCCGCTGACCGTTTCCATACATCCCGATTGTTCATGAACTGAAAGTTGATAAAGATTAAGAATTGACAAACTTTCATATTAAAGTGGCTGAAATTTAATTTTCTCTATTTTCTCCGCTCCATTCACTGGAGACAGCATAGTGAGGTTTATCAGCGCCAGAAAGAAGTAAAACGCAGATGTTGACTCACTGGCTTTAGACAGAAAGTGCGGTCTATTTTGTTTGTTCATGAACTGAATGTTGATAAACACTAGGAATTGAGCAGCGTTACGGGGAGTATCGGGCATTTTCACACACTGGACTAAATTGCAGCCTGTAAAGAAGGTCTCTCCTTTCACATGAGACAGCAGTTGTTCATTCTGAGCTGTCTCAGCGCCCAAAAGAAGCGAGACGCAGATGTTGACTCAGGAGCCTTACTTCGAGTGCGCACCGCTGACTGTTTCCATACATCCCGATTGTTCATGAACTGAAAGTTGATAAAGATTAAGAATTGACAAACTTTCATATTAAAGTGGCTGAAATTTAATTTTCTCTATTTTCTCCGCTCCATTCACTGGAGACAGCATAGTGAGGTTTATCAGCGCCAGAAAGAAGTAAAACGCAGATGTTGACTCACTGGCTTTAGACAGAAAGTGCGGGTCTATTTTGTTTGTTCATGAACTGAATGTTGATAAACACTAGGAATTGAGCAGCGTTATGGGGAGTATCGGGCATTTTCACACACTGGACTGAATTGCAACCTGTAAAGAAGGTCTTTCCTTTCACATGAGACAGCAGTTGTTCATTGTGAGCTGTCTCAGCGCCCAAAAGAAGCGAGATGCAGATGTTGACTCAGGAGCCTTAGTTCGAGTGCGCACAGAGGACAACAAGGTCACCCTCGGCCGCTGACTGTTTCCATACCTCCCGATTGTTAATGAACAGTGTAAATTAAGAAAAAAGTTAGATTGTCTGAGACTTCAGTTTCTCATCTCCTTTCACTGGAGACAGCATTTGTTCACTTTGAGCTTAATGAGCGAGCAGAAGCGGAGACACGGGGACTTTCAGACACGGGATTCCACTGGGAGTCCACAGTGAGAAACGAGGATTCTCACACACCGGCCTCACTGTGAGTCCACAGAAGGGAATAAGTTCAGCCCTGTGCCGCTGACCGTTTCCATACATCCCGATTGTTCATGAACTGAAAGTTGATAAAGATTAAGAATTGACAAACTTTCTTATTAAAGTGGCTGAAATTTAATTTTCTCCTCTCCTTTCACTGGAGACAACATGGTGAGCTTTATCAGCGCCAGAAAGAAGTAAAACGCAGATGTTGACTCACTGGCTTTAGACAGAAAGTGCGGTCTATTTTGTTTGTTCATGAACTGAATGTTGATAAACACTAGGAACTGAGCAGCGTTATGGGGAGTATCGGGCATTTTCACACACTGGTCTAAATTGCAGCCTGTAAAGAAGGTCTCTCCTTTCACGTGAGACAGCAGTTGTTCATTCTGAGCTGTCTCAGCGCCCAAAAGAAGCGAGATGCAGATGTTCACTCAGGAGCCTTAGTTCGAGTGCGCACAGAGGACAACAAGGTCACCCTCGGCCCGCTGACTGTTTCCATACCTCCCGATTGTTAATGAACAGTATAATTTAAGAAAAAGAGTTAGATTGTCTGAGACTTCAGTTTCTCACCTCCTTTCACTGGAGACAGCATTTGTTCACTCTGAGCTTAAAGAGCGAGCAGAAGCGGAGACACGGGGACTTTCAGACACGGGATTCACTGGGAGTCCACAGTGAGAAACGAGGATTCTCACACACCGGCCTCACTGTGAGTCCACAGACGGGAATAAATTCAGCCCTGTGCCGCTTACTGTTTCCATACATCCCGATTGTTCATGAACTGAAAGTTGATAAAGATTAAGAATGACAAACTTTCATATTAAAGTGGCTGAAATTTAATTTTTTCCTCTCCTTTCACTGGAGACAGCATGGTGAGCTTTATCAGCGCCAGAAAGAAGTAAAACGCAGATGTTGACTCACTGGCTTTAGACAGAAAGTGCGGTCTTTTTTGTTTGTTCATGAACTGAATGTTGATAAACACTAGGAACTGAGCAGCGTTACGGGGAGTATCGGGCATTTTCACACACTGGACTAAATTGCAGCCTGTAAAGAAGGTCTTTCCTTTCACATGAGACAGCAGTTGTTAATTGTTAGGTTTATCAGCGCCAGAAAGAAGTAAAACGCAGATGATAACTCACTGGCTTTAGACAGAAAGTGCTGTCTATTTTCTCACTGTGAGTCCACAGACGGGAATAAATTCAGCCCTCTGCCGCTGACCGTTTTCCATACATCCCGATTGTTCATGAACTGAAAGTTGATAAAGATTAAGAATTGACAAACTTTCATATTACAGTGGCTGAAATTTAATTTTCTCTATTTTCTCCGCTCCATTCACTGGAGACAGCATAGTGAGGTTTATCAGCGCCAGAAAGAAGTAAAACGCAGATGTTGACTCACTGGCTTTAGACAGAAAGTGCGGTCTATTTTGTTTGTTCATGAACTGAATGTTGATAACTAGGAATTGAGCAGCGTTATGGGGAGTATCGGGCATTTTCACACACTGGACTGAATTGCAACCTGTAAAAGAAGGTCTTTCCTTTCACATGAGACAGCAGTTGTTCATTGTGAGCTGTCTCAGCGCCCAAAAGAAGCGAGATGCAGATGTTGACTCAGGAGCCTTAGTTCGAGGTGCGCACAGAGGACAACAAGGTCACCCTCGGCCGCTGACTGTTTCCATACCTCCCCGATTGTTAATGAACAGTGTAAATTAAGAAAAAAGTTAGATTGTCTGAGACTTCAGTTTCTCATCTCCTTTCACTGGAGACAGCATTTGTTCACTTTGAGCTTAATGAGCGAGCAGAAGCGGAGACACGGGGACTTTCAGACACGGGATTCACTGGGAGTCCACCAGTGAGAAACGAGGATTCTCACACACCGGCCTCACTGTGAGTCCACAGACGGGAATAAATTCAGCCCCTGTGCCGCTTACTGTTTCCATACATCCCGATTGTTCATGAACTGAAAGTTGATAAAGATTAAGAATGACAAACTTTCATATTAAAGTGGCTGAAATTTAATTTTTTCCTCTCCTTTCACTGGAGACAGCATGGTGAGCTTTATCAGCGCCAGAAAGAAGTAAAACGCAGATGTTGACTCCACTGGCTTTAGACAGAAAGTGCGGTCTTTTTTGTTTGTTCATGAACTGAATGTTGATAAACACTAGGAACTGAGGCAGCGTTACGGGGAGTATCGGGCATTTTCACACACTGGACTAAATTGCAGCCTGTAAAGAAGGTCTCTCCTTTCACATGAGACAGCAGTTGTTCATTCTGAGCTGTCTCAGCGCCCAAGAGAAGCGAGACGCAGATGTTGACTCAGGAGCCTTACTTCGAGTGCGCACCGCTGACTGTTTCCATACATCCCGATTGTTCATGAACTGAAAGTTGATAAAGATTAAGAATTGACAAACTTTCATATTAAAGTGGCTGAAATTTAATTTTCTCTATTTTCTCCGCTCCATTCACTGGAGACAGCATAGTGAGGTTTATCAGCGCCAGAAAGAAGTAAAACGCAGATGTTGACTCACTGGCTTTAGACAGAAAGTGCGGTCTATTTTGTTTGTTCATGAACTGAATGTTGATAAACACTAGGAATTGAGCAGGCGTTATGGGGAGTATCGGGCATTTTCACACACTGGACTGAATTGCAACCTGTAAAGAGGTCTTTCCTTTCACATGAGACAGCAGTTGTTCATTGTGAGCTGTCTCAGCGCCCAAAAGAAGCGAGATGCAGATGTTGACTCAGGAGCCTTAGTTCGAGTGCGCACAGAGGACAACAAGGTCACCCTCGGCCGCTGACTGCTTTCCATACCTCCCGATTGTTAATTGAACAGTGTAAATTAAGAAAAAAGTTAGATTGTCTGAGACTTCAGTTTCTCATCTCCTTTCACCTGGAGACAGCATTGTTCACTTTGAGCTTAATGAGCGAGCAGAAGCGGAGACACGGGGACTTTCAGACACGGGATTCACTGGGAGTCCACAGTGAGAAACGAGGATTCTCACACACCGGCCTCACTGGTGAGTCCACAGAAGGGAATAAGTTCAGCCCTGTGCCGCTGACCGTTTCCATACATCCCGATTGTTCATGAACTGAAAGTTGAAAAAGATTAAGAATTGACAAACTTTCTTATTAAAGTGGCTGAAATTTAATTTTCTCCTCTCCTTTCACTGGAGACAACATGGTGAGCTTTATCAGCGCCAGAAAGAAGTAAAACGCAGATGTTGACTCACTGGCTTTAGACAGAAAGTGCGGTCTATTTTGTTTGTTCATGAACTGAATGTTGATAAACACTAGGAACTGAGCAGCGTTATGGGGAGTATCGGGCATTTTCACACACTGGTCTAAATTGCAGCCTGTAAAGAAGGTCTCTCCTTTCACGTGAGACAGCAGTTGTTCATTCTGAGCTGTCTCAGCGCCCAAAAGAAGCGAGATGCAGATGTTCACTCAGGAGCCTTAGTTCGAGTGCGCACAGAGGACAACAAGGTCACCCTCGCCGCTGACTGTTTCCATACCTCCCGATTGTTAATGAACAGTATAATTTAAGAAAAAGAGTTAGATTGTCTGAGACTTCAGTTTCTCACCTCCTTTCACTGGAGACAGCATTTGTTCACTCTGAGCTTAAAGAGCGAGCAGAAGCGGAGACACGGGGACTTTCAGACACGGGATTCACTGGGAGTCCACAGTGAGAAACGAGGATTCTCACACACACCGGCCTCACTGTGAGTCCACAGACGGGAATAAATTCAGCCCTGTGCCGCTTACTGTTTCCATACATCCCGATTGTTCATGAACTGAAAGTTGATAAAGATTAAGAATGACAAACTTTCATATTAAAGTGGCTGAAATTTAATTTTTTCCTCTCCTTTCACTGGAGACAGCATGGTGAGCTTTATCAGCGCCAGAAAGAAGTAAAACGCAGATGTTGACTCACTGGCTTTAGACAGAAAGTGCGGTCTTTTTTGTTTGTTCATGAACTGAATGTTGATAAACACTAGGAACTGAGCAGCGTTACGGGGAGTATCGGGCATTTTCACACACTGGACTAAATTGCAGCCTGTAAAGAAGGTCTTTCCTTTCACATGAGACAGCAGTTGTTAATTGTTAGGTTTATCAGCGCCAGAAAGAAGTAAAACGCAGATGATAACTCACTGGCTTTAGACAGAAAGTGCTGTCTATTTTCTCACTGTGAGTCCACAGACGGGAATAAATTCAGCCCTCTGCCGCTGACCGTTTCCATACATCCCGATTGTTCATGAACTGAAAGTTGATAAAGATTAAGAATTGACAAACTTTCATATTAAGTGGCTGAAATTTAATTTTCTCTATTCTCCGCTCCATTCACTGGAGACAGCATAGTGAGGTTTATCAGCGCCAGAAAGAAGTAAAACGCAGATGTTGACTCACTGGCTTTAGACAGAAAGTGCGGTCTATTTTGTTTGTTCATGAACTGAATGTTGATAAACACTAGGAATTGAGCAGCGTTATGGGGAGTATCGGGCATTTTCACACACTGGACTAATTGCAACCTGTAAAGAAGGTCTTTCCTTTCACATGAGACAGCAGTTGTTCATTGTGAGCTGTCTCAGCGCCCAAAAGAAGCGAGATGCAGATGTTACTCAGGAGCCTTAGTTCGAGTGCGCACAGAGGACAACAAGGTCACCCTCGGCCGCTGACTGTTTCCATACCTCCCGATTGTTAATGAACAGTGTAAATTAAGAAAAAGTTAGATTTGGAGACTTCAGTTTCTCATCTCCTTTCACTGGAGACAGCATTTGTTCACTTTGAGCTTAATGAGCGAGCAGAAGCGGAGACACGGGGACTTTCAGACACGGGATTCACTGGGAGTCCACAGTGAGAAACGAGGATTCTCACACACCGGGCCTCACTGTGAGTCCACAGACGGGAATAAATTCAGCCCTGTGCCGCTTACTGTTTCCATACATCCCGATTGTTCATGAACTGAAAGTTGA